>NC_041384.1:371221645-371233511 GCF_002162155.2 Triticum dicoccoides | reverse complement strand
ACAAGTACAACGTCCGCTAGATCCCTATTCGCAAGGATGACGAAGTGCAGGTCGACTGCAACCTTCTTCTTCGAAGCTACGGCACAAGTACAACGTCCGCTCCATCCCTATCCGCAAGGATGATGAGGTGCAGGTCGACCGCAACCTTCTTCTTCGAAGCTACGGCACAAGTACAACGTCCACTCCATCCCTATCCGCAAGGATGACGAGGTGCAGGTCAACTGCAACCCTCTCATTCGGAGCTACGGCACAAGTACAACATTCGCTCCATCCCTATCCGCAGGTCGACTGGAGCCACCACCTCAGAGCTGCGTCTCCAGCGCAAGGACTATTCCCAGCAGTGAGCAAAGTCCATTCAAAGGCAAACGCAAGCGTATTCGGAAATAAACCAAGTTCAGATAAATCCTAAAAATTCCAAGCAACAAATCAAAAGTACTCGGGAATCAAGCCCGAAGGAGTTCAACAGTTACAACAATCACTCGGCATTCCGAGGAAAATTTAAAGCAGATTCAAGTTTCATAAGTTTGTTCACTCGGCCGGAGGAGGGCTCGCAGGCTCCACGAATGAGTCCAGGTCGATCCCATCAGCAATCCGAGTGGCAGCAGCAAGGAAAGTCTCCATGATGGACTAGAAGTCATACTTTTTGGTGTTAGCAACTTTGAGCGCAGCCAGCTTGTCTTCATGAGCCTCCTTGCAATGGACTCACACCAAGGACAGCACCACGTCAGCCCCACACCGGGCGGAGGATTTCTTCCATTCTTGCACTCGGTCAGGGATCTCGTTCAGTAGAGTCATCAGGGGTTCCAGGTCATTCTGACGCGTCGCTCCCGGCCAAAGCAATGAGTCGATTCGGGAGACTACTTCCTTCAGGCACTCGAGGTAGCTTGTGGCGCTGGCGATACGGGACTCTAGTCGGAGCACGTTCATCGCAGTTTCGTCGTAGACTGGAGAAGCGATAGGGTCCAGACCCATCTCGACCCTTCCAGTTTCCTTGTCAAAGTCTTGGCAGAATTCTGCAGCCAAGAATTAGTCAATCGACCGAGCAAGATCCGATCGCAAACATCAACACGGTCGGATTAAAAGAAATACCTTCCAGCATAAGATAAAGCTTCTTGGCGAGAGTTCTCAGATAAGCCTCCGTGTCATTCCTCTTGTGGACCGCAGACTCCAGCTTTTCATTCAGGGTAATCTTGTCCTTCTTCACATGACTCACCTCTCGGTTAGACTCGTTGAGACAGGACTTCAGCTTGGTCACCTCCCCTTCCAGTGCTTCGATTGAAGCCAACTTCTGGTCTGCGAGGGTAGTTTTATCTTGGACTTCCTTCTGTGCAGCAGCGAGGTTCGAGTCCTTCTTCTCCAGAGCCAACTTCATTTTCTTTGCAAAAGAAGCAATCGGATCAGACAAGAGCTCGAAGAAATGTTTTAAAAAGAGAGTCGACAGGTAGTTACCTTCCATACCAGCAGCTTCGTCCTGAGCTTTCTTCAGATTTTGCTGGGCCAACTCCAAGTCGAGGTTGAGTTGCCTCTGCTTCTCCTCAAGTTCAGCAAACTAGGAAATGAGAGTACAAGACTTCTGCGGAAGGCAAAAGACGTGTCAATCGGCAAGATCAAAGGTTGTTCACTTCCGAGTGGATAAAACTTAAAGAGGCTCGCTTAGACCCCAGCTGACTGCACACAGTCGACTACGGTCTCGGGGACTACACCCAGCGGGTGCACTTGGCGTGCCCCCGCTGATTAAGACCCAACTCGACCGGTCCGCCCGGGTCAAGTCAAAAAAAAGTTGTTCAGACCCCAGTCGACTACCAGCAGTCGACTGCGGTCTCGGGGACTACACCCAGTGGGTGCACTTGGCGTGCCCCCACCGGTTCGGATCCTACTCGACCAGCCCACCGGAGTCGAGTGTAAGGACTAAAAGAGAATAGAAGGAAGAACTCAGACCCCAGTCGACTGCCAGCAGTCGACTGCGGTCTCGGGGACTACACCCAGTGGGTGCAGTTAGCGTGCCCCCACCGATTTAGATCCCACTCGCCCAGACCGAGTGGAAGATCGAAACCACCAAAAAACAACAAAACACCCAGTGGGTGCTCTAATTCGACGCAAACAACAGCAGATAATGTAGAAGAAGATTTTTTCGAGTAACACTTCCTCATAGAGGAAAAACAGTCGGAAAGTCTACTCACCTGGACATTGGCCCGAAGGGCGGCAATGGCGTCGTAGGCAGCCTGGTTGTTCTCATGTGCGCTATCTTCACCCACTCCATCATCATGTCAGCTTGTCGGATGGCTTCCGCAGCCGCTTCCAACTGGTTATCTGGGACGGGGCAGCTGGTGAAAAAGTGAGCAGACGACCCAGGTGCAGCGGCTTGGAGCTCCGTGCCGTGGAGTTGGACGGCCGAAGGAATCACAAGCGCAATCGACGGTGCGGGGCGCTCACTCGACAAGGGTGCAGCGAAGGTCACAGAAGCCCTGCCCGCGTCCACAGGTTGATAGACGGGAGGTGTTGTAGTTGGTTCTTGTCGAGACATCCTGCCAGTTGCTACCTTCTTGCTCTTCCTGGGCTTAAGAGCCACATCTTCATCGTCATCTGGAAGATCTATGACGTTGGGTGGAGCTGCAAGACAGATCATTCCACTCCAAGTGAACCACTCGAACGCAATCGACCAAAGAATCAAGAACAAAATCGCAAGAGTTTATACCTGGGTTGGAGGTTACCGCATCTTCCATTTCCTTGTCCCGGTACTGGAAAGAAGTTCCTGATGTAGCAGCACTGCAAAGGCCCACATTCAATCGGTTACATCCAGTAATCGAGTCGACGAAAAGGACAAGTCAGATGGTTACCCGGAGATAGTAGGAACGGTCACTTTGATCCTGGGCAGAGCTTTTGGTAGTTTGGAGGAGGTGGCTTTCGACGCTTTCGGCGCTGGAGGCAGCGCAACTTTGGACTACTTTGGAGCCTTCTCAGTCGGTGTTGGGGAAGACGACCTAGACGCTTCAAAGACTGACCAATCGGCACGGCCACCAAGTCCGGAGCGCTCGCCGGGTCGTGAGCGTGCTTGGATCTCCTCTCCCTATGAGGAGGCAAGTCGACTTCTTTGTCGTCAGTCGATTCGTCGCTCTGCTCGTCCTCCTCGGCATCCGAATGCTCCTCGCCGCTCTCGCCCCCGCTCGCTTCTTCCTCGGCGTCTTGGTCCTGCACTCCGGTCGGCATTGAGTACATGTCGATGAGGGCCTAAAAAGACAATGATCAAAGGAAATTCAATCGACCATAAACAAGATATCACACGGTGAATCGGAAAGGTACTTGACAAAACAAAATTATACCTGCTCCGGCTGGTGCTGGTGATCCCTAGGGGTTGTCTTTGTTGCTGGTGATCCCCCTCAACCACTTCTGCAAGGTCTCCTCGCTGACATCCTCCGGGTGGATCCGAGTGGAATCCTCGAGCCTAGAGTACATCCACATCGGATGATCACGCGCCTGGAGCGGTTGGATGCATCGACCGAGAAAGACCTCCAGCAGGTCCATCCCGGTCACCCTGTCACGGACAAGCTGGACGACCCGCTCGACCAGGACCTTGACCTGCGCCTTCTCTTCTGGAACTACCTTCAGGGGGGCGGGCTTCTCCACTCGAGCCAAGGAAAAAGGAGGAAGTCCGGTCGACTGGCCCGGGGTCGGCTGATCCTTGCAATAGAACCAAGTCGACTGCCAGCCCCGGACCGAGTCGGGAAGGATCATGGCTGGGAAGGTACTCTTGCTCCTCATCTGGATCCCCAGATCCCCGCACATCTGGATCACTTGTGTCTTCTCGTCACTCGACTTGGCCTTTTTGACCGACTGGGAGCGGCAAGTGAAGATGTGTTTGAAAATCCCCCAGTGCGGTCGACAGCCCAAGAAGTTTTCACATATCGACACGAAAGCGGCCAGATAGACTATGGTGTTCGGAGTGAAATGGTGGAGGTGAGCCCCAAAGAAGTTCAAAAAACCCCGGAAGAAAGGATGGGGAGGCAGTGAGAATCCGCGATCTACGTGGGTGGCGAAGAGAACACACTCACCCTCCCTTGGCTGCGGCTCGGTCTCGTTCCCCGGGAGCCGTGCCGACTTGTGAGGGATCAGTCCCCCCTCCACCAGGTCGTTGAGGTCATCCTGGGTGATTGCCGAGCGGATCCAGTCGCCCTGGATCCAGCCCGCCGGCAGGCCGGATCTCGACGAGGATCCGCCCCGGCTGGTCCGCTTGCCCTTCGCCTTCGTGGTCGCCTTCTTCGCACATTCCAGCGCCACCGTCTTCTCCTTCCCCATGGAGATGGGTCGAGCTCGAGCAAAGGTCCGGCGACGAGGGCGGAAGCGAGCGTGAAGGAGAGATCAGGAGGAGAAGAAGAGAGAATGGGAGCACACGGGGCAGAGGCCTGGTTCGGGCCCTTTTATAAGGTCGTTCCTTGAGTGACTGACTGGTGGACCCAGACGATCTAAACAAATCCCGCAACAGTCGTGCACAGAGTACGTGGCGAAAAAGGTGGTGCGGGGATCGAGGAGACTTGCCTAATCCGTCCCGATAACCTCGGTTCCGTCCGTCTGGTGCACTTCCCAAAATTCGAATCCCGCGAGATCCGCGGAGAGCAGAGCAACCTGTCAGACTGAAGACAAACATCCTCTACATCATCATTCGGAATTCTACCATGAAAACCCAGTCGACAAAAACCAAGAATGGACCAATGCGACTGAGAAAGGAGTCGACGTCGTCACCTCAACTCATTGTTCCAGAACAAGATATACTCATAGCACAAAAAATGGGTCGGAAGTGTTCCCAACTCCTTCCTCACTCAAGCCCTAATCCATTCGAGGGCTAATGATCAAGCTATGTACCTAGGGTAAGGTCATGGATCTGTCCAACATACCCTTCCTAAGGACATCTCTACAAAGAATCAGAAGCAGCCGACGAGAAACCATCATCCACTCGACCGTGAAGATGTGCTCACTCGACCACCTTGAAGACACTCGACCACCAGAAGATGAGGAACCCTCCACTCTGCAACGGTCAAGACTTAAACCATAACATTATGGGCATTTATAATACTTTACTGTAGACGTTACCAGTAACGCCCCTCCTTTATGAGCATTGAACATTGTGTAACGGAGGGGAGCTGGGGTCCTGGCGCACTCTATATAAGCCACCCCCCTCCTCTAGGACAAGGGTTCGCACTTTCTGTAATTCACACACATATATTCAGTTGACCGCCTCAGGGCTCCGAGACGTAGGGCTGTTACTTCCTCCGAGAAGGGCCTGAACTCATAAACTCATGTGTACAACTCTTCCATAGCTAGGATCTTGCCTCTACATTCCTACCCCCCTATTCTACTGTCAGTCTTAGGACCACGACACCGCCTGCCGCCGCCTGCCGCCCGCACCGCCGCCGAGCCCCGCCGCCCCGCTGCCCAACCCCGCCTCGCCGGAGCCCCTCGCCGGAGGTACAGTGCCGGATCCGAGCCGCCAATTTTTTTTAAACCGTTCTATTTTATTAGAAACCCCAGTTCGTTTTTTTAGATCGGTTCGCCGGTTTTTCTTTCTCGGTTCTTCTATTTAGCAGGCATTCGTCCATATGTTTGTTTTAACGAACGGTTTTCGCCCTTTAGTTACAGTTAACAAACTCTCGTTCGTTAGTCTGTTCGTCAGTTTTCCTTTTATCGGATTTATCCGCGATTATTTTCGATCGCAATTTCTGATCCGATCTTAGTTTCTGTTTATCTTTTCGCTCATTAGTCGGAATCAGGCGATTCAAGCGCCTAGATCTTCGTCTCGAGACCTTCTTTCTATTTAATCAACTTAAACAAGATGTTGGTACTATAAAAATTTAACCTTAGTCCAGATTAGTAAACGGATCTTGTTTCTTTCGTCGTTGAGTTTCGTTGCTCCGTTTGATTTGATTCTTTTTGCAACCGGAGTTCTTAAGTTGAACTTTCTGGTCAACCTCTCTTATTTGAGTTTTGCTTGTGCATCTTTGCTTGTTGCTTATGTATGTTATTGTTCGTTTGCGATAGAACACCCGGAGTGCGAAGCGTGTTACTACGAGTCCCTAGGATTCGCGGATCGTCAGCAAGGCAAGTAACACTTTGATCATACCCCTTTATCACCCAGTTTTATGCATTAGTTCAAATCCTCAAACATTGCATGATTAGGATGTCATTAACATGTGGGTGGGGAAGTAGTTATTGAGGTAGAACCTATTGCTCTGTTACTATCAAACCTTGAGAGTTACTTCTACGCGTTGCTTATATTGCTTTGCTATGCTCGTAGACGTGGTTTGGGTTTGAGTGAAATCCATGACAGATGTGAGATTGTTAATTAATGGTTCAACTTAAGGTGGCATCTTAAATTAACATCTGGGTGGATTGAGACACCTGGGGAACCCAGTGTTGTCTGTATTTTTTTTGGAAATCCCGGGGTACCCGTGTGATCTTCCTATGGACCGCCACCCAGGTTCAAAGGGAACTCAGATGATTCATGCTAGAAACTTTCGTGTGCAGCCACCAGCTATTATGGGCTCTAGCATAGTTGAGTAAGTTATGTGAAGCTCTTGAAGAGGTAGATCAGCAGGTAGTGGGTTTTGTAGGTTTGGTATGGTCTACCCGGAGTAGAAGTTAATGTTTTTGAAAGACTATGTCTCGGTCATCCGTTTCTCAAACACCATGCAGTGCGAGAAAATCCAACGGAGGCGATCGAGACTTGTGGGGAAAAGTGCGCAAACCTCTGCAGAGTGTACAATCTAAGCATGGTTAGTCGTGTCCCCGGTTATGGACAATCTTGAGTATCTAGTACTTGGGTTATCACATGTATCTCATGACTCTAAATTAATATTGTTGGGTTGTTAACTAGTTTAATTTGGGATTGATTTAGGGGTACCTTCTCAATATTGTTCAACCACCATGATAGTTAAATTAAAATATATTCCTTTGTTGTAGGGAAAAATTGGCTTTTCGCAAAAACTATAACCATAGAGCTTTCCACCAGCCAAATATGCATGTAGTGATAGCATTATTCTGTTTATGCTCTACTGTGTTATATTGCCAGCATATTCCATGTGCTGACCCGTTTTCGGGCTGCAACGTATTATGTTGCAGACTTTTCAGACGAGGAGTATGGTTCGTTAGGTCGTTGCCGTGCAGCTCAGTTATGCCATTGGAGTTGATGGACTCACTTTATCTTCCAAGCCTTCCGCTGTTATCGCATTAGATGGCCTTAAGCCATATTATTGTAATTAGTTCTCTTTGGAGACATTCGATGTAATAAGTGTGTGATTGCTACTCTGCTATAAATCCTCGAGTACTGTGTGTGTTAGCATTACCAATCCAGGGATGACGCTGAAGCACAGAGACTTGAGCATCTGAGGTCGGGTCGCTACAAGATGGTATCATAGCACACGTTGAGTGTAGGACACGACCACTAAGATAAACCATAGGTCACTCTTCTCTACCCATTTTTGACTCCTCTCCATTTTCTACTCTTTAGGATGACGGAGATGAAGAACAAGTTTGCACAACCGGATGAAGACACGCCTTTTGGACGCCACTTCAAGGAAGTCACTAGGTACTTGAACATTGAAATACCAAGCTTCACCGGGACGTACAACGCCACCTTACCAGAAGAGGAGTGCTGGATGATTCAAGTACAAGTTCCAGGAAGGACGTTCTCACGAACTTCCAAACCCATAGAATTTTCTTTCGAAGCATCCACCTGGAGTCTAGGCAAGAGCATGGCAGCTCACATTACCATAGGACGCATTGGAGAAGTCTACAATAGGGAACTCAAGGACACTATCTACCAAATATGTGGGCGCCGAGATGAGCAATGGTTAGTAATCAGCACCAAGAAGGATAGATCCATCACAGCTTTCATCCAGGAGTTAAACCAGCACATTCGACGTCAGGAGAACAAGATGTGCACGGACATGATGGACTTGAAGAAGGCGAAGACTAGGATCATCGAGCTGGAGGAAGAACTTAAGTTTACACGCGATGGATATGAGGAGGAAATCAAGACACTATTGGAGAAGAATGATGACTTGGTTAAGAAGATCGGAGTATTCATGGGAGCTCCAGCACCGGGAGGAGAAGATGACGATTCCACCTGCCCGGACAACTACATCATCATCGACGACACCGATTCAGATCCTAGTGAGGATAACTTTGAAGACGAAACTGGAGCGGACATCATGGAGTCTTCCATCGATCAAAATTTCTAGATGACCACCATATATTATTAGTATACCCCATGTAATTAGTAGTAGTAGAGCACTTTTGCGATAGTTCTAGACCGCTTGTATGCCCTTGCTTGATTAATTGAGTGAAATGATTGTGTTTGTCTCATGTGCATATGGGTAGTGCTTCCTCATTAGACCTCATTCTATTCTAATCTCTTCCATCTTAATCCATCTGATGACTCCGAGACGTGACCCCGGATTTGTTTTCTCACCGGAGCTCACTCAGTTGATCCAGCAACAGAATACCCTGATGCAATTGCTAGTTCAGAACCAGGGCAACAACAACCTACCGCCAATGGACAACCTAGCCCGTTTTCTAAGATTATAGCCACCGGTGTTTTCCAGTAGCACCGAGCCTATAGTCGCTGATGATTGGCTACGTCGTATTGGAAGGGAGTTGACCACCGCAGGTTGCACAGATGCTGAGAGGGTGCGCTTTGCCGCACACCAATTGGATGGACTAGCAGCCTCATGGTGGGAGAACTACACGGCCACTTTTCATGTAGCCAATGTCACTTGGGACCAGTTTTAGCAAGCTTTCCGCACAACCCATGTCTCAACTGGAGCTATGCAGATGAAGAAGCGGGAATTCTGCAACTTACGCCAGGGGAACCGTACTGTGGCTCAGTATGTGGATGATTTTAGCAAGTTATCACGCTATGCCCCTGATGATGTGGCCATAGATGTTGCGAAGCAGGACAAGTTTATGGAAGGGCTGAATGATGAGATGAGCATGCAGTTGATGGTAGCAACCTTCAACAACTAGCAGGAGTTGTTAGATAAGGCTCTTATGATTGAAGGGAAGCAGCAGCAGATTGAGAGCCGTAAGAGGAAGTACAGACAAGGGAAGTATAGCTCAGGAGCTCAGCAGAAGCCTCGCCTAACGCCGAACTCGGGAGGACTTGTTCATAACCATGGAGGTCACAACCACACTGGAGGAGGATCGCATAACCACAATGGTACTAAGAATGGAAATGGGAATGGAGTCAACAACAATCAGAACCGCTCCAACCCAGCCACACCTGCCAAAAGAGACCTAAGTCAAGTTACTTGCTTTAAGTGTGGGAAGACTGGGCACTATGCCAATGATTGCCCTGAAGGAAGGAATGGAAACGGAAATGGGAGCGCTGGGAAGAAGCCTAATCCATTCAACAAAGGACAAGTGAACCACGTTAACGTGGAGGAGGTTGAAGAGCAGCCGGACGCGGTAATAGGTAAGTTTTTGGTTAAGTCATTTACCGCTCTTGTTCTTTTTGACACTGGTGCATCGCATTCATACATATCAAGGGGATTCGTGGATAAGTTTAAACTACCAACCCAAACCCTTAGGACCCCTCTCCTAACCATTGGCACACATGTTTTTCCGTCCGACCTAATTATCTTGGAGTCACAAGGATTGGATGTGATATTAGGTATGGACTGGATGTCAAAGTATGGAGGAAGCATTGACTGTGCTAGTAAGTCGATTTATCTCACCACCCCGGAGGGAAAAAGGATTAAGTACGTATCTAGGCACGTGCCTAGGAGGAGCCAAGTGAATGCCCTCACGGGAGTTGTTCAGGAGGAAGTGCCTATAGTGCAGGATTACCCGGATGTTTTTCCAGAGGAGTTACCAGGCATGCCACCGGATAGAGACATTGAGTTTTTGATAGAGCTATTGCCGGGTACAGGGCCAATATCCAAGAGACCCTATCGGATGCCCGCAAATGATCTGGAGGAAATTAAGAAACAGATCAAGGAGTTATTGGAGAAAGGTTACATTCGAAGAAGTTCATCACCTTGGGGGGGCCCAGTGCTTTTGGTTGAGAAGAAGGATAAATCCCTAAGGATGGTTGTTGATTATCGAGCTTTGAATGAAGTGACAATTAAGAACAAGTACCCACTGCCTATGATCAATGATCTGTTTGATCAGTTGTAAGGAGCCAAAGTGTTTTCGAAGATCGATTTGCGATCGGGATACCATCAGTTGAAGATTCGAGAGAAGGATATACCAAAGACAGCGTTCACCATGCGGTATGGATTATACGAGTATACGGTCATGTCATTTGGACTGACTAACACCCCCGCCTATTTCATGAGCATGATGAACAAGGTGTTCATGGAGTATTTGGACAAGTTTGTTGTGGTGTTCATTGATGATATTATGGTATACTCAAAGAATGAACAGGAGCACAAGGAGCATTTGCAGTTAGTTCTCGAGAAACTCAGGGAACACCAGTTGTATGCTAAGTTTAGCAAATGCGAATTTTGGTTGAAGGAAGTCGGATTCCTTGGACATGTTATATCAGGGGAAGGAATAGCAGTAGACCCCAGCAAGGTTTAGTCAGTCACTGAATGGTTGGCACCCACTTCAGTTAGCGAGATCCGCAGTTTCCTTGGACTCGCAGGATACACAGGAGATTCATTGAGAATTTTTCCAAGTTTGCGAAGCCAATGACTAAACTATTGAAGAAGGATACTAAGTTTAAATGGACAGAAGATTATGAGGCAAGTTTCCAGGAGCTGAAGAAACGTTTGACTACAGCCCAGTGCTAACACTGCCAGATATACATAAGGAGTTCCAAGTGTATTGCGACGCCTCTCGCTTAGGACTTGGATGTGTGCTTATGCAGGATGGAAGAGTTGTTTCGTATGCCTCACGACAACTAAAACCTCGTGAGTTGAACTATGCCATGCATGATTTGGGGTTAGCAGCCATAGTGCATGCATTGAAGACTTGGAGACATTACCTTATTGGAAACCGTTGTGATGTGTACACAGATCATAAGAGTTTGAAGTACATTTTCACACAGAAGGAGCTGAACCTTAGGCAGAGGAGATGGTTGGAGCTTATAAAGGATTACGATATGAAGCTACACTATCATCCGGGAAAAGCCTATGTCGTAGCAGACGCTTTGAGCTAGAAGACTTATGCTAATATCCTTGAAAGTAAGGGATTGCCAAAGGAGTTAGCAGAGGATATCATGGAACTTCGATTAGAGATTGTTCCTAGAGGTTTTGTTGCCACAATGGAGGTTCAGTCTACACTGGTGAGCAAGATTCGAGAAGCTCAGAAGGATGACAAAGAGATTGCCAAGATAAAGGAGAAGATGAGCAAAGGAAAAGCCAAAGGTTTTCGCGAGGATGAGCATGATACCTTATGGTTTGAGGACCAAATTTATGTGCCCAATGTAACACCCGGATGATTAAGCAACAGTGATCACCTCGGTTACTGTGGCTAACCTCACGTTGATTCGAACCCGGTCTACAAATAAATTCAAAACAAAACCAAAGATAAAAGGTTTCAAAAACTAAAACTAAAATGTTCGGGGGTTGTCAAAAATAGCAAACCTAATTATGGTGGGGTGCACAAAATTTTGTAAAATGTTTTGGCATTTTAATTAATCTAAAACAGAAAGTAAGAAAAGGGAAAAATATAAAAAAAAGGAAAATAAAACAAAAGAGGTGGGGGGAAGGAACCCCCACTGGCCCATCTGGGCCAGCCCTTCCCCACCTGGCCCAGCCAGCCCCCCCGAACCCCCCACCTGGCCCCCTAACCCCTGGCCCAGCCCCCTACCCTGGGCCGGCCCAGCCGGCCGGCCACTTAGCCCTCCCACGGCTAGAAACCCTAGCCGCCC
>NC_041384.1:371215063-371216758 GCF_002162155.2 Triticum dicoccoides | reverse complement strand
AAACATGATGGCTCAGTTTCCTCGCCCCAATATGAACCAGCATCCAAACACAACAACTCTGCAGGATTTCATACGCCTCAACCCAAGTGTGTACCGCAGCTCAACCCAGCCGCTGGATGCTGATGACTGGCTCCGTGACATCACCTATGAGATGGAGTCTGCTGATGTAGCCCCTGCCAGCTATGTCACTTTTGCTTCCTTCTTCCTGAAGGGACCCGCAGCTCAATGGTGGGACAGCCATAGGCGTACTCTGCCAGTTGGGACAATCATCTCCTGGCCAGACTTTTAGGCTGCCTTCCGTGCCCGCTTCATTCCTCAGGGAATCATGGACAGGAAGAAGCGTGAGTTTCGCAACCTCACCCAAGGCAACAAGACTGTTGAAGCTTATCAGCGGGAGTTTCTGGACTTATCCCGCTATGCTGAAGAAGACATTGCAACTGATGCTCGCGGACAGGAGAAGTTCCGTGAAGGCCTTCAAGCTGACATCAAGCTCACACTTCTAGTGCATGACTTTGCCGATTTCGCCACCTTGGTGAACAAGGCCATCAATGTCGAGACTGGTCTGCAAGAACACCAGAGCTCTCAAAGGCGCAACCGTGACACGGGCTCATCTTCGGGCCCGCCCTCGCAGAAGCGTAAGATATGGATCCCGAACAGCATGTACCGTCCAACTGCACCTGCCCCAAGGCAGTCTTATGCTGCACCTCGTCTGCCGGCTGCTCCAACTAGGCAGCCGAGGCTTCCAGCTCCACCACCCCAAGCTCCTGTTCCTACCCCCGAGAATGGGTTGTGCTTCAGGTGCGGACAACCAGGGCACCGTGCTAGGGAATGCAACCAGAAACAGAATCAACTGGCCTTTCCAGCAGCTGGTCGTGGGAACAACCAGGCCCGCAACAACAATGCCAAGTCTTATGGCCGTGTTCATGCCAACCACATTGATCTGAATGAAGCTCAAGACCAGCCTGCTACTGTGATGGGTACACTCCTCGTAAATTCAGTACCAGCATCTGTTTTATTTGATACAGGAGCATCGCATTCATTCATGTCAGAAGATTTTGCATTCATGCATGGCATTAAAAGTGAAGACATGAACGCTTATCTATTAGTGCACACCCCTGCGGGCCAATGTCGAACCTCCATGATTTGCAACGACGTCCCTGTAGAAATTGAAGGACTGGAATTCCTTGTCTCTCCCATCGTACTGAAGTCCTGTAGCATTGATCTCATTCTGGGAATGGATTGGTTAAAGGCGCATACCGCTTCTATCGTTTGCGCCACTAAGACCGTCCATCTGCTACACCCTTCTGATGAAATAATTAGCTATGATGCTCATCTGGTTCGGAATGCCGAGGCCAGGCTTTATGCCTTAAACGCATTGAACGTTACACCACTCAAGGGCATTGAAAACATTCCCGTCGTGCGTGAATTCCTAGACGTCTTTCCTGAAGAACTCCCAGGGATTCCCCCTGCTAGAGCTGTCGAATTCGTCATCGACTTGAAACCGGGCACCACTCCTATAGCCAAGCGACCCTATAAGATGCCGCCGCATGAACTCCTTGAGCTTAAGGAGGAAATCGATAAATCTCTTCAAAGTGGTTTCATCCGCCCAAGTTGCTCTCCTTGGGGAGCACCTTCTCTCTTTGTCAAGAAGAAAGATGGGACAAACCGATTGGTCCAAGACTACCGTCCTATAAA
>NC_041384.1:371187968-371209335 GCF_002162155.2 Triticum dicoccoides | reverse complement strand
GGCCAAATGGGATCGAGCGTGTTGGGGAATGTGGTGCACCCCTGCAGGGAAGTTAATCTATTCGAATAGCCGTGATCTTCGGTAACAGGACGACTTGGAGTTGTACCTTGACCTTATGACAACTAGAACCGGATACGTAATAAAACACACCCTTCCAAGTGCCAGATACAACCGGTGGTCGCTCTACCTCAGGGATATGAGGAGGGGATCGCCGGGTAGGATTATGCTATGAGATGTTACTTGGAGATGCTACTTGGAGGACTTCGACCTACCCTCTTATGCCTGTTGCAAGACGAAGGTGACCAGAAGCGTAGTCTTCGATAAGACTAGCTATCCCCCTCTTATTCTGGCATTCTGCAGTTCAGTCCACTGATATGGCCTCCTTACACATATACCCATGCATATGTAGTGTAGTTCCTTGCTTGCGAGTACTTTGGATGAGTACTCACGGTTGCTTTCTCCCCCCTTTTTCCCCCTTTTCCTTCCTTTCTGGTTGTCGCAACCAGATGCTGGAGTCCAGGAGCCAGACGCCACCGTCGACGACGACCCCTACTACACTGGAGGTGCCTACTACTACGTGCTGCCCGCTGACGACGACCAGGAGTAGTTAGGAGGATCCCAGGCAGGAGGCCTGCGCCTCTTTCGATCTGTATCCCAGTTTGTGCTAGCCTTCTTAAGGAAAACTTGTTTAACTTATGTCTGTACTCAGATATTGTTGCTTCCGCTGACTCGTCTATGATCGAGCACTTGTATTCGAGCCCTCGAGGCCCCTGGCTTGTATTATGATGCTTGTATGACTTATTTTATTTGTAGAGTTGTGTTGTGATATCTTCCCGTGAGTCCCTGATCTTGATCGTACACATTTGCGTGCATGATTAGTGTACGGTCAAACCGGGGACGTCACACCCAATAACCCAGAGATCAGGAAGTTAATACTTCAGGAAGCTCATGACTCACCATACTCAATACATCCCGGAAACACCAAGATGTATTTGGATTTGAAGGAACGTTTCTGGTGGACTGGTATGAAGAAGGATATTGCCGAGTATGTAGCCATATGTGATGTATGTCAGAGAGTGAAGGCAGAGCATCAGAAGCCAGCAGGACTGTTACAGCCTATGCCAATACCGGAATGGAAGTGGGATAAACTTGGCATGGACTTTATCACCAGATTGCCCAGAACTAAAGCAGGATATGATTCGATATGGGTAGTAGTTGACCGCTTGACCAAAGTGGCTCACTTTATCCTAGTGAAAACCACCTATACAAGTGCGAAGTTGGCCAAGATATATATATCCAGGATCGTATGTCTACATGGAGTTTCGAGGACCATCATATCAGATAGAGCAACACAGTTTACCTCAAAGTTTTGGCATCAGTTACACCAGACTTTGGGTACGAGATTGGAGTTCAGTACAACATTTCACCCGCAGACGGATGGGCAGACCGAGAGAGTCAACCAGATACTGGAAGATATGTTGAGAGCCTATGCGCTAGATTATGGATCTAGTTGGGATGACAACTTGCCTTACGCAGACTTCTCTTACAACAATAGCTACCCAGCCAGTTTGAAGATGGCACCGTTTGAAGCCCTGTATGGATGAAGGTGTAGAACACCATTGATGTGGGATGAGGTAGGAGACCGACAGTTGTTTGGACCAGACTTGATCAAGGAGTCTGAAGAGAAGGTTAAACTGATCCGTGATAGACTGAAGATTGCTCAGTCTAGGCAGAAGAGTTACGCAGACTCGAAACGCAAGGAGGTAACATATGAAATTAGAGACAAAGCATATTTGCGAGTATCACCCTTGCAAGGAGTGAAACGTTTTGGAGTTAAGGGAAAGTTAGCCCCGAGATTTGTAGGACCGTATCGTGATTTGGAACGGATGGGAGAAGTTGCCTACAAGTTGGAGTTACCTGAGGGATTGTCAGGAGTTCACGATGTGTTCCACGTTTCACAGTTGAAGAAGTGTCATGCTGAGATGGCCGATATACCGTTAAAAGATACAGTACCCTTGGAGGCGATTCAGTTGGACAGTGATTTGACTTATGAGGAGAAGCTAGTTAAGATTCTTGAGTTTGCCAGCCGAGTCACCGCAAGCAAGGTTATCAAGTTTTGCAAAGTTCAGTGGAGCCACCATACCAAGGATGAAGCCACCTGGGAACGAGAGGATGATCTACTCAAAGACCACCGCACCTATTTTCTAGCCAATCCGAATCTCGAGGGCGAGATTCATCTTAAGGGGGGGGGGGGTAGGTTTGTAACATCCCAAATTTTCAATTTGGAATGTTATACATAGGTCATCCATACATATCATATTTTATTGCATTCTCGTTCCGCAATCCTCGAAATCCTAAGCAACTCAAGGACCCTCGGAGAGAGTTGGGGATTTGCCGGTTTTCATATTTGATTTTTATCAAGTAATGAAACGAGGATTTTGATTTTAATTATTTTTCTCTCCAAAAAATATTTCGTATTTAAATATAACAGAGGAGATAATATGACTTCTCCAAAATAATTGAAATATTGGAGGAAAAATATTAAAATCAATTATTTGATTTTATTTGGATTTTATTTGCATTAGAAACAAAAATTGCACGTTTTCAAAATTGCATTTTAGGGCCAAGAAAATGTTCATCTCGTTCTAAATATTTTATCTAGACGGTGAAAATTTGTTTTGGCATTTTTAGATTTTTATTTTATTTTCTAGGATTTTATTTCTATCAGCGAAATTGTTTAAAAAAATTACCCGCGCCGACTGGGCCGAAACCCAGCCGAGCCGCCGGCCCAATCGCCGCCGCCGCCTTCCGCGCGCGAGCGCCACCGCCGCCGCCGACTCGGACAAGAGTCCGAGCCGGACTCCTCCACCACGCCTTGCCCCCTCCCCCAAGCCGCCCCCTCCTTATATACGCACCACCCCGACCCCCTGACAGAGGCAAAGGTGTCCCGGTGTTTCGATGAGATGGTGGCTATCGTTTTCTGTGGGAGTCGACCTTGATGATCCGACTACGAACGTGCGAGACGTCGTGCCTTAGCAATCGCTAAACCAACTTCCGAGGGGTTATTGACCACGCCGGAGCACGATCAACCTGACCACGAGGGTCTGTTTCCTGCGAGCAAACGAAGAACAAGCAAGACACTGAGATTGCAATCTGGATATTGCGAATATAAGATGAAAGCTTTATTGATCAAGGTGGGGTTCTGTGACGTCTTGGTCTGGTCGTTGGACACAAACGAAGTACGAGAAGTTGCAGCTATGGCGAACTTTTAATCTAAACAAAACCCAAAGTCTAAACGACGCCCTAAGGGCTGTATATATGGAGGAAGAGGGGGGAATTTCGTGGCCCTTGAGGGTGGGGTCCGAAACCAACCCTAACTCTTGTTTCCCCACACATACGGACTCTAAAAATAGCCTATACTTAAGTATTTCGAAATTACATGGGCCTGGCCCATTAATAAGGTGACGCAACACCTAGAATAGCCTATGGACGAATATTATGAAGTGGCATCTTGTATATTTCATCCAAGGCTTCATGTACTCCTTATGGCGGCTTCAAAGTCCTGAAATCATCACTTGTAACTCCGTTCTTGATCCCCTTGCGCATGCCATCAACTCCATGCGTGTTCTTGCTCCAATGTTCATCCTTCTCCAAGCTAGGCCCTTCATTTGTAAGCAAAACAGGTGTATCCAATTTAGGCAGCATCATAATCTCATGAACATTAGAATCATTACCAAGAAACGAAAGTACCTGGTAATTTAATTGGCGTGCGCGAGCTCTAGTAATTGGTCCAGTATATGTAACAGTAGGGGTTGTGGGTGTAACAATGGTATTGATGTCCTCATCATCCTCCCCTTCTTGAAATGAAGTCGTCCTCGACGGAAGCTCATCTTCCTCACCCAAATAAGGCTTCAAATCTGCAATGTTAAAAGTGGGACTAACCCCAAAATCTGCAGGTAGCTCAAGTTTATATGCATTATCATTTATTTTCTATAACACCTTAAAAGGACCATCAGCACGTGGCATTAGCTTTGATTTGCGCAGATTAGGAAATCTATCTTTACGCAAATGTAACCAAACAAGATCTCCAGGTGCAAACACAACATGTTTTCTACCCTTATCTCCATCAAGTTTATATTTAGCATTCATACGCTCAATGTTTTCCTTAGTTAACTCATGCATTTTTAAAATCAATTCAGAACGTTCTTTAGCATCAAAATTAACCTTCTCCGAAGATGGAAGAGGCAACAAATCAATAGGTGCACGAGGTAGGAAACCATACACAATTTCAAAAGGGCACATCTTAGTAGTAGAATGCAATGAACGATTATAAGCAAATTCAATATGAGGCAAGCATTCTTCCCACATTTTCTTATTATTCTTCAAAACATCCCTAAGCAGAATAGACAATGTTCTGTTGACTACTTCAGTTTGTCCATCAGTTTGGGGGTGACAAGTAGTAATAAAAAGCAGTTTAGTCCCCAACTTAGCCCATAAACATCTCCAAAAGTGGCTAAGAAATTTAGTATCACGATCCGAAACAATAGTATTTGGCACACCATGCAATTGAATAATTTCACAAAAGAACAAATCAGCAACATTAACAGCATCATCGCTTTTATGACATGGTATAAAGTGTGCCATTTTTGAGAATCTATCCACGACAACAAATATGCTATCCCTCCCCTTCTTTGTTCGAGGTAAACCTAAAACAAAATCCATAGATATATCCTCCCAAGGAACACTAGGTACAGGCAAAGGCATATATAAACCATGAGGATTGAGTCGTGACTTAGCTTTTTGACATGTAGTGCAGCGAGCAACAAAATGCTCAACATCCCGTCTCATCTTTGGCCAAAAGAAATGTGTAGCAAGTATATCCTCCGTATTCTTCACGCCAAAGTGTCCCATTAGTCCTCCTCCATGCGCCTCCTACAACAACAAAAGACGAACGGAGCTAGCTGGAATGCATAGCTTGTTAGAACGAAACACAAATCCATCATTAACGACGAACTTGTTCCATGTTCTACCTTCTTTACAATTCTGCAATATATCTTTAAATTTAGCATCATGCACATATTGATCTTTGATGGTCTCCAAACCAAATATTTTAAAGTCAAGTTGTGAAAGCATAGTATAACGACGAGACAATGCATCAGCAATAACATTTTCTTTACCCTTCTTGTGTTTAATGACATAAGGGAAAGTCTCAATGAATTCAACCCATTTAGCATGTCTACGGTTCAGTTTTGGTTGACTTTTAATGTGTTTCAAAGATTCATGATCAGAATGTATAACAAATTCTTTGGGCCACAAATAATGTTGCCATGTTTCTAAAGTCCGAACAAGAGCATATAATTCTTTATCATAAGTAGAATAGTTCAGACTAGACCCACTCAATTTTTCAGAAAAGTATGCAACAGGTTTGCCATCTTGTAATAACACACCTCCTAATCCAATTCCACTAGCATCACATTCAAGCTCAAAAGTCTTATTAAAATCAGGAAGTTGGAGTAAAGGAGCATGTGTCAACTTATCTTTCAATACCATGAAGGCGTCTTCCTATGCGGTACCCCAAACAAAAGGCACATCCTTCTTTGTAAGCTCGTTGAGAGGTGCAGCAATGGTGCTGAAATCTCTCACAAAACGCCTATAGAAACCAGCAAGGCCAAGGAAACTCCTCACTTGTGTGACCGTTTTGGGCTGCGGCCAACTCTCAATAGCTTCAATCTTGGCTTTATCAACTTCAATTCCCTGTGGAGTAACAACATAGCCAAGAAAAGATACTCGGTCGGTGCAAAAGGTGCACTTCCCAAGGTTACCAAACAAACGTGCATCACGTAGAGCGATAAAAACAGCACGTAAATGTTCCAAATGTGCTTCCAAAGATTTGCTATAAATCAGTATATCATCAAAATAGACTACCACAAATCGTCCAATGAAAGCACGTAAAACTTCCTTCATTAATCTCATAAAAGTACTAGGCGCATTAGTTAACCCAAAAGGCATGACTAACCACTCATATAAACCAAACTTAGTTTTAAATGCTGTTTTCCATTCATCTCCCAATTTCATACGAATTTGATGGTATCCACTACGCAAATCAACTTTGGAGAATATTGTAGAGCCACTCAATTCATCAAGCATATCATCAAGCCTAGGAATAGGATGACGATAACGAATAGTAATATTATTAATGCCTCTACAATCAACACACATACGCGATGTACCATCCTTTTTAGGCACTAGTATAATTGGAACAACACAAGGACTAAGAGATTCGCGTATATAACCTTTGTCGAGCAGCTCCTGTACTTGACGCATAATCTCCTTCGTCTCCTCTAGATTGGTACGGTATGGTGCACGGTTGGGTAGCGAAGCACCGGGAATTAAGTCAATTTGATGCTCAATCCCTCGAATAGGTGGTAATCCCGGTGGCACGTCTTGTGGAAAGATGTCAACGAACTCCTGCAAAATGTTAGTGACAGCAGGGGGCAAAGAGGAAGGCACGTCCTCGAATGAAAATAATGCCTCTTTGCACACAAAAGCATAGCAAACAGATTTGCTAAAATCTAGCTCATCAATATCAGATTTGGTGGCAAGTAAACATGCACTTTTCAATTTAATTTCAGAAACAACAGTAGATGGTTTATTATTAGGCTTCATTTGGTGCTCAAATTCTTTTGCCACAATCTGATTTTAACTCTTATTTGTCTCCTGTTTTGCTTTATTAGCTCTATTAATATCATCTTTCAAAATGGAATCAGGAGTCATAGGAAGCAAAGTAATATTTTTATCGTTATGAACAAGAGTATACTGATTGTTTCTACCATGGTGTACAGAATTTTTATCAAATTGCCATGGTCTACCAAGTAATAAGGAACATGCTTGCATAGGTACCACATCACAATAAACATAATCAGCATATGTAGAGATACTAAAATGCACACGAACAGTACGTGTTACCTTAACCTTGCCGCTGTTGTTGAACCATTGGATGTAGTAAGGATGTGGATGTGGTCTTGTGGTGAGAGAAAGCTTCTCCACCATCTCCATGCTAGCCAAGTTGTTGCAACTCCCTCCATCTATGATCACGCGAACAGAACGTTCCTTCACAACTCCCTTTGTATGGAACAAATTATGCCTCTGATTTTGCTCAGCTTGTGTAACCTGCACACTCAAAACACGTTGAGCAACTAAACATTCATACCTGTCAGCATCTTCAGGAGCCATGTATTGCGTCTCATGATCAGAATCGTCTCCACCGTGTTCGTCACGTGTAATAAGAGCCAAAGTCTCCTCATCATAGTCACTAGCGGACTCATACCCACCATCCTCAGTAACAATCATCACACGCTTAGATGGGCATTCTCTCGCATAATGACCTCCACCCTTGCAACGTCGACAAATAATATCATGTGTTTGCCTTGTTGATGCCATGGATGAAGAAGAGCTCTTTGCAGGCCCAGAAGGTGTGCTCTTGGCAGATAGTGGTGATTGTGCCTGCTTTATTGTATCATGGTTGGAGGTGGCAGCCGACGGAGGCGCCGGTGTAGTAGAACATGTGGAAGTAGATGATGCACGTGGTGTCCATGATGAAGGTCAACCTGCAGAAAAGTTAGTCCGTGCCAATGCGTGTCGATCCTGCACTTCACGTTCAGCTTTACAAGCAAGATGGAATAAACGAGTGATATTAGTATACTCCTTATACTCTAGAATCGTCTGAATCTCTCTATTTAATCCACCCATAAAACGTGCAAGCATAGCTTCATTCTCCTCAACAATACCACATCTAATCATGCCAGTTTGTAATTCCTGATAATATTCTTCTACAGAATTTTTTCCCTGTCTTAAGTGCTGCAATTTTTGAAGTAATTCACGTTGATAATATGGTGGAACCCAATGAGTACGCATAGCAGTTTTCAAAGCAGCCCAAGTAGCCGGAATAGGATATAATCTACAATGCTCAGACCACCAAACACATGCAAAACTAGTGAATGCACAAACAGCAGCAGGAACACGTCTCTCCTCGGGATATTGTAAACATGTAAATCGTTGTTCAATTTCTAACTCCCAAGTAAGATATATATCAGGAACATATCTACCCTCAAATGGTGGAATATTCAATTTTAGTTTAGGGAGATGGTCATGATCTCGTACCTGAGGGTGAGCCCTACCATTGCCATTATTTGCATGTGGACGACCTGGTGGTTGCTGTGCTGGTGGTGGCACGTAGTTCTGATTTTGATCAACCTCATCCTCATAATCTCCCACATAATCATCCTCCTCCACATCAGCAGTAGGAGCCACAGAAGTATCAACAGCAGCACCGGCAGTTTGGCCCGGCTGAAGAGGGACACGGCTCTCTCGGCGGAGGGCTGTTTCCCGACGTGGAGGTAGTCGGTGTTGTTGCTGTTGTTGCAGAGGTGTGGCAGGAGCAGTCGATGGTGGTGGTGGAAAACGCGAAAGCAATTCAGCAAACTTGTTATCGAGCTTTGTTTCAAACGTCTTCTCCATGGCCTCTTCAAATCTGTTTAGCACATCTTGCACCTGTCCACTCATCATTTGCTGAAACTTATCATGAAGCTCCTTGTTTGTCAAGTTCTCCCAGTCAGTCTCGTCGGCTTGTGATCCTGGCATGGTTAGCAGCAATAGAAACACACAAGAATATGATCCTACAGACTACTAACAAGTGGTGGTGGTGGTGGCGGGTTTCACAAATCCGTCAAGCAAATCTCAAATTCTTACCAGTTCTTACCCAGCAGCAGGCGGTGATCGGCAACCGTTGTAGTCAAAACTCTCAAAAGCTTGGATAGAGCGATTGCCAGGGAGAGTCAAACGCACGACATATATGTATGTGGAGCTGGGAAGGCTTATAGTATGGTAGCAAAAAGGGTCATCAATAATCAATTCAGAGATGCAAAGTTGAATAAATGCTCAACGACGATACTATGCTGGTCCTAGGCTAGACCGTGCTAGAGACGCGAGCCTAGAACACTAACAAAATCACGGCGCTGCACGTAAATAAGGGAAAAGCACACTCCGGAACTCTTTTTTTTCGCTTTTTTCGCTCCTTTTTTTTGCGCTCCTCTTTTTTTTGTGAAAAATCACTATAATGGCGAGTGTCTCAAAACTCTTCCCTTGTCAAACTGATAGGATGGGCACGAAAAAAAAATTCACTTTTTTTCGGAAATCAGGGCAGCGATGACGAAAAAGTGCGACAAAAAATCACTATGATGGCACGTGGCTCAAAAGACTCAGAAAAGCCTAAAAATAGGATAGGGAAAAAAATTTGCCCGTGAAAATTTTGGCCTGAAAACTGCCCGGGGGTCTCCAAACTCTTTTTTTTTCGAGACCTACGCAGGCAAGGAAACACGAATCGGAATTTAGATTGATCTCAAGAACAAACCTAATATGAGAAGAACTCGGATTGGTGGTGGATATATGGTTGTGGTATATGGCAGCGGTGGTGGTATATGGTAGCGGTGGTGGTATATGGATACAGATTGGTGGTGGTATATGGATACGGATTCAGAGCGGTGGAGGATAAGCAATGGTGGTAGATGGGCGATGATGATGGTGCGACGGCGGCGTGACAACTTATGACCAGAACTCGAAACTCTAAAAGACTAGACTCTAAGACCAGCAACTTGACACGACGATGCAACCGCAAATTCAACAAAGCAAAAACCCTAAAAAGATTATGCAAAGGCTCAGATTGGTTCGGATATGATGAACAAACCCTAATTTTTTTGTGGCTTTTTCGTGGACTGTAGGTATGAACAACAGACTCGATCTAATCTACGAAAAACTGTAAAATCTCACCGAGCAACCTAGAAATCTGATACCACTTGATATAGGCAAAGGTGTCTCGATGTTTCGATGAGATGGTGGCTATCGTTTTCTATGGGAGTCGACCTTGACGATCCGACTACGAACGTGCGAGACGTCGTGCCTTAGCAATCGCTAAACCAACTTCCAAGGGGTTATTGACCACGCCAGAGCACGATCAACCTGACCACGAGGGTCTGTTTCCTGCGAGCAAATGAAGAACAAGCAAGAAACTGAGATTGCAATCTGGATATTGCGAATATAAGATGAAAGCTTTATTGATCAAGGTGGGGTTCTGTGACGTCTTGGTCTGGTCGTTGGGCACAAACGAAGTACGAGAAGTTGCAGCTATGGCGAACTTTTAATCTAAACAAAACCCAAAGTCTAAACGACGCCCTAAGGGTTGTATATATGGAGGAAGAGGGGGAATTTCGTGGCCCTTGAGGGTGGGGTCCGAAACCAACCATAACTCTTGTTTCCCCACACATACGGACTCTAAAAATAGCCTATACTTAAGTATTTCGAAATTACATGGGCCTGGCCCATTAATAAGGTGACACAACACCTAGAATAGCCTATGGACGAATATTATGAAGTGGCATCTTGTATATTTCGTCCAAGGCTTCATGCACTCCTTATGGCGGCTTCAAAGTCCTGAAATCATCACTTGTAACTCCGTTCTTGATCCCCTTGCGCATGCCATCAACTCCATGCGTGTTCTTGCTCCAATGTTCATCCTTCTCCAAGCTAGGCCCTTCATTTGTAAGCAAAACAGATGTATCCAATTTAGGCAGCATCATAATCTCATGAACATTAGAATCATTACCAAGAACAGAAACTACCTGGTAATTTAATTGGCGTGCGCGAGCTCTAGTAATTGGTCCAGTATATGTAACAGTAGGGGCTGTGGGTGTAACAATGGTATTGATGTCCTCATCACCCCCCACCACCACACCACCACCACCGCCGGAGCCGCCCGCAGCCGCCTGCCGCCCGCGCCGCCGCCGAGCCGCGCCGCCCAACCCCGCCTCGCCGGAGCCCCACGCCGGAGGTACCGCGCCACATCCAAGCCGCCGGTTTTTTTTAAAACCATTTGGTTTTTTTAGAAACCCCAGTTCGTTTTTTTAGATCGGTTCGCCGTTTTTTTTTCTCAGTTCTTCTATTTAGCGGACGTTCGTCCGTACGTTCATTTTAACGAACGGTTTTCGCCCGTTAGTTATAGTTAACGAACGCTCGTTCGTTAGTCTGTTCGTCAGTTTTCCTTTTATCGGATTTATCCGCGATTATTTTCGATTGTGATTTCTGATCTGATCTTAGTTTCTATTTATCTTTTCACTCGTTAGTCGGAATCAGGCGATTCAAGCGCCTAGATTTTGGTACCTTCTTTCTGTTTAATCAATTTAAACAAGATTTTGGTACTGTAAAAATTTGACCCTAGTCCAGATTAGTACGGATCTTGTTTCTTTTGCCGTTGAGTTTCGTTGCTCCGTTTGATTTGATTCTTTTTGCAACCGGAGTTCTTAAGTTGAACTTTCTGGTCAACCTCTCTTATTTGAGTTTTGCTTGTGCATCTTTGCTTGTTTCTTATGTATGTTATTGTTTATTTGCGATAGAACACCCAGAGTGTGTAGCGTGTTACTACGAGTCCCTAGGATTCGCGGATCGTCAGCAAGGCAAGTAACACTTTGATCATACCCCTTTATCACCCAATTTTATGCATTAGTTCAAATCCTCAAACATTGCATGATTAGGATGTCATTAACATGTGGGTGGGGAAGTAGTTATTGAGGTAGAACCTATTGCCCTGTTACTATGAAACCTTGAGAGTTACTTCTACGCGTTGCTTATATTGCTTTGCTATGCTCGTAGACGTGGTTTGGGTTTGAGTGAAATCCATGACAGATGTGAGATTGTTAATTAATGGTTCAACCTAAGGTGGCAACTTAAATTAACATCTGGGTGGATTGAGACACCTAAGGAACCCAGTGTTGTCTGTATTTTTTTTGGAAATCCCGGGGTACCCGTGTGATCTTCCTATGGACCGCCACCCAGGTTCAAAGGGAACTGAGATGATTCATGCTAGAAACTTCCGTGTGCAGCCACAAGCTATTATGGGCTCTAGCATAGTTGAGTAAGTTACGTGAAGCTCTTGAAGAGGTAGATCAGCAGGTAGTGGGTTTTGTAGGTTTGGTATGGTCTACCCGGAGTAGAGAGTTAATGTTTCTGAAAGACTATGTCTCGGTCATCTGTTTCTCAAACACCATGCAGTGCGAGAAAATCCAACGGAGGCGATGGAGTCTTGTGGGGAAAAGTGCGCAAACCTCTGCAGAGTGTACAATCTAATCATGGTTAGCCGTGTCCCCGGTTATGGACAATCTTGAGTATCTAGTACTTGGGTTATCACATGTATCTCATCACTCTAAATTAATATTGTTGGGTTGTTAACTACTTTAATTTGGGATTGAGTTGAGGGTACCTTCTCAATATTGTTCAACCACCATGATAGTTAAATTAAAATCTATTCCTTTGTTGTAGGGAAAAATTGGCTTGTCGCAAAAACTATAACCATAGAGCTTTCCACCAGCCAAATATGCATGTTGTGATAGCATTATTCTGTTTAGGCTCTACTGTGTTATATTGCCAGCATATTCCATGTGCTGACCCATTTTCGGGCTGCAACGTATTATGTTGCAGACTTTTTAGACAAGGAGTAAGGTTTGTTAGGTCATTGCCGTGCAACTCAGTTATGCCGTTGGAGTTGATGGACTCACTTTATCTTCCAAGCCTTCCGCTATTATTGCATTAGATGGCCTTAAGCCATATTATTGTAATTAGTTCTCTTTGGAGACATTTGATATAATAAGTGTGTGATTGCTACTCTGCTATAAATCCTCGAGTACTGTGTGTGTCAGCATTACCGATCCAGGGATGACACTGAAGCACAGAGACTTGACCATCTGAGGTTGGGTCGCTACATCATTTTGTTTTGTTTCGCTTGCTATTTTAATAAAATACTTATATCTGAAAGTTTAAAATAAGAGAGAGTCCTCACATAGCTACCTATTTACTAAACTACTCGCTTGATCTTCACTTATTTCTTTTTGGATTAGTTTATCATTAACTCTCATGCTTCACTTACATTATTTTGAGAGAAGAAAATTTATGCTCATGTTCTTCACTTAAATTTGTTTGAGCTTGTCAAATGCAATTGCAACTTATGAAACTAGTCCCAAAGTGATAGATATTCAAGAGGGATATAATAAAAACTTCCATGAAGATCATTGGACAAAATAAACTTGATTTTTTGTAATAGTTTTGAGATATGATGATAGTATTCGTGAGTCATGTTGATGAGTAATTGTGCTTTAGTAAGAATATTGGTGTTAAGGTTTGTGATTCCCTATGCAAGCACGTAAGTCAACAGTTATGCAATGAAATTACATCCTACTTGTGGTGCATTATTCGGTGTTAGTTATGATCAATGCTCGCTTATGTGATTTTTAGTTTCTTGGTCTGTTGCTTCTCAATCTATTTGCTAGCCTCCATTTGTACTAAATGGAAATATTACTTGTGCATCCAAAATCCCTAACCTAGTTTTGCCACATGATTCCACCGTACCTACCTATATGCGGTATTCCCGTGCCATTCTAAGCAAATTTGTATGTGCCATCTCTAATTTTCAAAATAAATTTCCTTTTTGTGTGCTCGTACTACTCATGAAGCGGCAGGGGGTGGCCAATATTTTCCATGCTAGATGTGTTATTCTCAAGATGAGTGTTTATTCACTTGTCATTGCATGAGAGTATGGCAAAGGTATTAGGGATGCCCAGTCCCGAAATGAAAAAGAAATTAACTTTATGTTGTCAAATAATAAATTCCTTGGAAGGTGTTGGTATGGAGGGCACCCGTGGATACGACTAGCCATGGATGGTGAAAGAATGGTGGAAAAAGGAATAAACTTAATTTTCTGTTTTGAAACCGCCTATGATATATCTAGAATGGAAAGTGTTGGGAATTACTCGGTCGTTTTCGTTGACGGGAAAAGTATGCCTCCCAAAATCTTTTATCTCTCAATTTAAGATTTGAGCGTTGGCACCTCTACTAATCCATACTTCCCTCTGCAAAGGGCCTATCTATTTACTTTATGCAAATTTTATTTTTATTTGAGTCTCCATCTTCTCTTATAAAGCACCAACTAAGGGGCACTATGATTGTACTTGAGCATTGGATGTAGCTAATATGCAAGTGTGTTTCATGAATGGATCAATGATTGAGCATTATGGGCTAGGTATAGCTTGCTTTAGTGTTGATATTTTGAAAGACATGGTTGCTTGTTGATATGCTTGAGTATTGATGTCCTCATGTCAAATTATAGACTATTGCTTTGAATCATTCAAGTCCAAATGTCCATGCTACAAAAGAAAAGAGTATATGATAAATATGATAGGTTGCATTCCACATCAAAAATTCTGTTTTCAACTTTAACATGAGAAGGTTTATGAGAAAGAATTGCTATTATGATGCTAGGAAAAGTGATTTAAATTATCACTGATCAAACTTGTGCACTTTTCTAGCATTCACACTTCATAAATTATTTCTTTTATCATTTACCTACTCGAGGACGAGTAGGAATTAAGCTTGGGGATGCTGATATGTCTCCAACGTATCTATAATTTATGAAGTATTCATGCCATGTTTACAATAATTTTATATGGTTTTTGTATGATTTGCATGGAACTAACCTGGACTGACGCTGTTTTCAGCAGAACTACCGTGGTGTTGTTTTTTGTGCAAAAATGGAAGTTCTCCAAATGAGGTGAAACGTTTTGATGTTTTTTTGGAACAAAAGAGATCCCCGAAGCTTCATGGAAGGACCAGAAGGTGAAGGAGTAGGGCACAAGACACCGGGGCGCGCCTGGTGGGCCTGGCTTGCCCCGGTGGGTTGTGCTCACCTCGAGGCCCATCTTCGCGTGAATCCGACACCAAAAAATCCTATAAATAGAAACCATCAGAAATAACCCTAGATCAGAAGTTCCACCGCTGCAACCACTGTAGCCATGAAAACCCAATCTAGACCCCGTTCATGCACTCCGCCGGAGGGGGAAACCATCACCGGTGGCCATCTTCATCACCCCGACGGCCACCATGATGAGGAGGGAGTAGTTAACCCTCGAGGCTGAGGGTTTGTACCAGTAGCTATGTGTTTAATCTCTCTCTCTCTCTCTTTTGTGTTCTTGAGATGTCACGATCTTGATGTATCGCGGGCTTTGTTAATATAGTTGGATCATATGGTGTTTTCCCCTCTCCATCTTGTTGTGAATTGAGTTTTCCCTTTGAGAATTTGTTTTATCAGATTGAATACTTTTATGGATTTGAGAGCACTTGATGTATGTCTTGCTATGAATACCCGTGGTGATAATGGGGTATCATATTGATTCACTTGATATGTATTTTGGCACTCGACTCGCGGATTCCAGAGGTGACATTGGGGTAATCTATGCATACGGGTTGATGCACGTTCTCGTCTTTGTTTCTCCGGTAGAAATCTTGGGGCACTCTTTGAAGTTCTTTGTGTTGGATTGAGTATTATGAATCTGAATTTGCTTTGGTGTTATTTTAGTACGAACTCTTGATAGATCGATCGAAAAGAATAACTTAGTGTTATTTTAGTACGAACTCTTGATAGATCGATCAGAAAGAATAACTTGTTGTTATTTTAGTACAAACTCTTGGATAGATCGATTGGAAAGAATAGCTACAAACAATTTATTCTTATGTTCTCTGCTAGATAAGAACTTTGGAGTGATTCTTCATCGCACATTGAGGGATGGTTATATGATGCAATTAGATTGGCATTGTTGAGAGATTGCACTAGCGAAAGTACGGACCTTAGGCCATGTTTTCAAGCATTGCAATACCGTTTGTGCTCCATTTTATCAATTGCTACCTTGTTGTTTTTTATTTTCCCTATCACAAAAATCAATATCTACTAGCATTACTACGCTTTTATTACCATCTCTTCGCCGACCTAGTACACCTATACAAATTACCATTGTATTTGGTGTGTTGAGGACACAAGAGACTTTTTATTTTGGTTGCAGGGTTGTTTGAGAGAGACCAGCTTCATCCTCCACCTCCCACGGATTGATAAATCTTAGGTTGTCCACTCGAGGGAAAATTGCTATTGTCCTACAAAACTCTGCGCTTGGAGGCCCAACATGAGTCTACAAGAATAAAGTTCCGTAGTAGACATCAATTTTGTATTGTATGAGTTATGTGATTTGGTGACCGAATGTTGTTTCGAGTCCCGGATGAGATCATAGACATGGCGAGGAGTCTCGAAATGGCCGAGAGGTAAAGATTGATATATAGGAGGATAGTATTCTGATGTCTACTACGCAAGTTTATTCTTGTAGACTCGTGTTGGGCCTCCAAGCGCAGAGTTTTGTAGGACAATAGCAATTTTCCCTCAAGTGGATGACCTAAGGTTTATCAATCCGTGGGAGGTGTAGCTTGAAGATGGTCTCTCTCAAACAACCCTGCAAGCAAATACAAGAAATTTTTTGTGTCCCCAACACACTCAATACAATGGAAGATTGTATAGGTGCACTAGTTCGGCGAAGAGATGGTGATAAAAGTGTAATATTGATGGTAGAAATATATTTTTATAATCTGAATAAATAAAAACAGCAAGGTAGCTATTGATAAAACGGAGCAACAACAGTATTGCAGTGCTTGAAAATGAGGCCTAGGGTCTGTACTTTAGCTAGTGTAATCTCTCAACAATGCTAACATAATTGGATCATATAACCATCCCTCAATATGCAACAAAGAATCACTCCAAAGTTCCTATCTAGCGGAGAACATATGAGGAAATCGTTTGTAGGGTACGAAACCACCTCGAAGCTATTCTTTCCGATTGATCTATCCAAGAGTTTGTACTAAAATAACACCAAATAATTTCAGATTCATAATACCAATCCAACACAAAGACTTCAAAGAGTGCCCCAAAATTTCTACCAGAGAAACAAAGACAAGAACGTGCATCAACCCTTATGCAAAGATTACCCCAATGTCACCTCGGGAATCCGCGAGTTGAGTGCCAAAACATACATCAAGTGAATCAATATGATACCCCATTGTCACCACGAGTATTCATCTGCAAGATATATATCAAGTGCTCTCAAATCCATAAAAGTATTCAATCCGATAAAACAAAATCTCAAAGGGAAAACTCAATTCATAACAAGATAGAGAAGGCAAAACACCATATGATCTGACTATATTAACAAAGCCCGCGTTACATCAAGATCATGACATCTCAAGAACACGAGAGAGTGAGAGAGAGAGAGAGATTGAACACATAGCTACTAGTACAAACCCTTAGCCCCGAGGGTGGACTACTCCCTCCTCATCGTGGTGGCCGCCGGGATGATGAAGATGGCCACCGGTGATGATTTCCCCCTCTGGCGGAGTGCCGGAACAGGGTCTAGATTGGTTTTCGGTGGCTATAGAGCCTTGTGGTGGCGGAACTTCTGATCTAGGATTATGTCTGATTTTTTTCTCTATTTATAGGATTTTTTTGGTGTCGGTTTCACGCGAAGATGGGCCTCAAGGTGAGCACAACCCACTAGGGCGAGCCAGGCCCACCAGGCACGCCCTAGGGGGTTGTGCCCTCCTCATGGCTCTTCTAGCGCTCCCACAAAGCTTCAGGGGTCTCTTTTGTTTCAAAAAAATCATCGAAAAGTTTCAGCTCATTTGGAGAACTTTCATTTCTGCACAAAAAACAAAACCATGGTAATTCTGCTGAAAACAACATCAGTCCGGGTTAGTTAGATGCAAATCATACCAAAACCACATAAAATTGTTGTAGACATGGCATGAATACTTACTAAATTATAGATACGTTGGAGACGTATCAGCATCCCCAAGCTTAATTCTTACTCGTCCTCGAGTAGGTAAGTGATAAAAGGAATAATTTATGAAGTGTGAATGCTAGCAAAGTGCATAAGTTTGACCAATGATAATTTAAATCACTTTTCCTAGCATCATAATAGCAAATCTTTCTTATAAAACTTCTCATGTTAAAGTAGCAACCAATTCACATGTTAAGGTTCAAACGATGAATTCTCTTGAAACTCGAAAACTACTACTTCAGGATGCTGCTAACGCGACACTACAATCAGAGACCCTTCGAGAAACTGTGTGCAATGCCATAATTGCAAATGGCGGTGTATGAAAACCGTCAGAAATGTATAAAACGTTTGCGATGGAGGACGCATCAAACACGGTTCAGATTTTAGTTGCGTGTGCGATGAAGGGCATACGGTTCAGTTCAATTAACTATTTGCAGTGAGGAGGAACAAATGAAACGGGCAGCCAGATGAAGGCGTGTGCGATACACATCATACGGTTCACTTGGATGAACTGTTTGTGATTAGGCAACACAAAAGAAACGGGCAGCCAAGTGAAGGTGTGTGCGATATACATCATACGGTTCACTCGGATGAACTGTTTGTGATTAGGCAACACAAAAGAAACGGTCAGACAGATCAAGGTGTGTGCAATATACGGCATGTGGTTCACTCGATTGAACTATTTGCGTTGACACAAGAGAACAAAAATGGTTCAACTTAACAAGACGTGTGTGTTGTGCGTGGGATTGCATGCAGTTCGCTCGGCCCTTGTCGTCAGTGTGTGACCTCTGTGGCAACCGTTCGCTCCCTAGGTGCCTCTTCGTGTACCGTGGCAACCATCCACTGACTCTTTGTCTTTCCCTCTTGATTTGGAACTGCTGTCGCACGCTAGCTCTTCCTCCCTCCTCCATTTTCCTTCAGCCTTCCTTCTGCCATTGTTTGATCGTCTTCTCCATGGAGGGAACAAGCCAGAAACGACCCCGTTATTCTTGCCTTGATCTGAATGATGACGCGGTGGAGGAACTCATTGATCGGTGCAACGTCATCACCTCAGCTAGCATGGCAGGTTAATTCAAGACCATTCTCGACTCAACTAATAACATCATTACAAGGAACCCAAGGGTCCAGGAGCGGTTTGATCTCCCCTATCTTCTTCGCCGTGACCCTGCTGACTGGCGCAGGGACGAGGGAAGCCTTGCCTTGTGTAAGTTGATGCCGCTTGATAATGATATGTATGATGTTAAGATGCCATCGCTTGAGGGCAAGGCTTGGGCATGCGCAAATGGATATTGGGTTGTTTATATTGGGTACAAATGCAAGTGGGAACTTGTGAATGTGTACACTCGTCACCGGGTTCCACTTCCAAAAATCTCAGGCTGCCCAGAGGATGAGCACACAAATGGTCTACGTGAGTTCAAATACGATCATGGTAACTGTCATCTACGAAAGATAGCAATTTGTCGAGTTCCCAATGGCTCTTGGGATTACACGAACTATGAAATTGTTGCTATCTTCGACAAGCTTGTTGCCTTCCTTACTTCCACGCCTAGATGGATATTGCTCAAAAATCAATTTCTATACACGGATGAGTACTGTGATGCAATTCAATACGAGGGTCTTGTGTTTGCTGCCACCACTCGTGGCACTGTTTTTGCATGGAATCCTCATGATTTCGGTACGTCTGTCTTCCACCGTAATTATAATTGTTTCATCCACATGCATGCGGGTTAGCTAGTTTCCCTTTACTAATTAACCTTCTAGTGTTTCCAAGGTCCTGTGAACATTCCACCACCTATACTTGAAAATTTTATTCACGAGCATGAGGACGAGCAGGACCCATATACTTAGTGGCGCCTCGCAACTTATTCCGATGGATCACCTCTTCTTGTCTGTATATGGGGCACTGCTGATGTTACTAAGGAAGCAGGTGTTATCTCGTATGGTCGCACTCTCCGGACCTATTCCAACATCCGTTGCAGGGTATTTGGGAAGGATACTGGTGTACTAGTGCCAACACCTTCTCCCTGGTTCAGTATTGAAAGTCTTGGAGGAAACTCGCTCTTCCTTGGACAAAACTATCCAATGATGGTGGAAGGCGATCTAGCTGCTGTTGACACAATGTTACTACCATTTATTAGAAGCAACTGTATCTATACCTCGGACATTACTATGCTTCCCTATCGTCCCAATATGGGTATTGAAATAGGCCGCTTCAGCCTGGATGATCAGTCCTGCGTTGGTCTCGAGATTAGCAGTAGCTGGCCCTTCCCCAGAGAATCACTTCTGGTTCAGAGCAAGTGTTTCCAACACCGACGAGTGGTTGAGCTGAAGTTTATTTCATCGCTTTGTTATTTGTTGTGTGAGAAAACCTTTACTAGAATGTTTTGTTGGAAATGATCTATAATGAATGGTACATTTGCATATGCGTCCATGAACTCACGCCTGCTAGTGGTGTCCATATGAACAGTGCTAGTGATTTTAGTTGCAAAAATTAGATAGTGCTAGTGATTTGTAGCTGCATATTTTGACAAATCGCAGTGTTACAAGGTGACAAATGGCAATGTTACTAGATAAACAAATGTCAATCTTTCAAGTTTGAGAAATGGCAACATACCCAAAATGACATATATGCAAATCTTACCCAATTGTTTGTATGTGGTTGCACACGGGTCATGCAAAACAACCATTTGCGTTGAAGGGATGTAGAAATCCTGCTCGGCACATTTTCCCTTGGCTTCCTGGGGAAGCTGTCGGTTTGCATACGGGTGTTCTAACTAAAACATTTGCGATGAGTGTTTTATAATTAAAAATTGTTGACATTTTTTTCAATAGAAAATCGTTTGATAAGTCTGTACATTAAGAGAGAAAAATGCAAGTTCATTCAAACCATATCTTTCATTCAGTCACACTGCAAATTTATATCATATGATCGAGAATTCGAGATACAGTATTAAACCCCAAAAAACCTATTTCCGGCGGCGGCGGAGGCGGCGTGCCACACCGTCGTTGTCGTTGTCGTCCTCCGGGGCGCCGTTGTTGAAGTCTTCAGGGCAGCACAAAATGTTCTTCACTTGTAAATCAGACGTCATGTCGTCGCGTGATCGACGGGCGGGGCGCGGGAGGACGGCAACTGACGCCGCTAAGAGGTAGCGGTCGACGGTAGCATCCCATGCCGCTGAGGGGGGGGCGCACAGGAGTGGGCACGGGCACAGGCGCGGTGGGTGAAGCCAAACGCACGGGGACCGGCGCCACGGTGGGTGGAGGGGCGCACATGGGCGTGGCGGATGCAGCCAAAGGCACAGGGGGCGGCGACACGGTGGGTGGAGGGGCGCGCACGAGCACGGGCACGTGCGCTGGCGCTGGCATGTACACGAGCTCGCGCGGGTCCACGGAGACCTCCTGACGCCCGCGGCTTCCAGCTCTGCGATAGTTCTTGGCGACCAGCTCGTCAACGCTACCGGGATGGTCGCTGGCGCGGGTGCATGGATGGGAGCTGGGTCGGGAGCGGGGGCAGCAACCGCCGCTGCCAGCTCGTTCTGGGCCATGTCCATGAGGCCCCATTCCTCCTTATTTTCTCTCTCCTCCGGCTCGGAGTCGACTTCACCAAACTTGAATACTAG
>NC_041384.1:371158568-371187497 GCF_002162155.2 Triticum dicoccoides | reverse complement strand
AAATAGCGGCTCGGGTGCCATTAATGGAGAGGAAGGCGGGCGGCCATGGAATTCAAAGGGCTCGCTTCCCTGTGAGCCTGCGCAGCGTAAAGCTCGCACGCTTCTTGGTGAGCATGTGCATTGGAGGAAAGCTTGCACGCCTCTCGGTCAGCCTGCGCACCGGACTGCGCTCGCACACCTCCCATTCAGTCAAGGTCAAGCAGTTGTCTGCACGACACCTCCTACAGCCATTAAAACCAAGACACGTGGCGTCACTTGAATGGTTAATAGAACGCACACGTTTTGAATTATGAAAACGTTTGAGATATTAAGTGGCAACTATTTTTTCAAAATGCCTTTGTTGGCTGTCATTATTCGAGTGCGCCTTCTCTCAAAATGGACACGAAAAATACCACATCATGTCGGGCGCCATTCCATGATAGCATGCCAAGTTTCATGAATTTCAGACGAGTTTTAGATTTACTAGAATTTAAAAACCAGGCATCTCAATGTTTTATCGGCAATCAACGGTGCCCTCGTGTTTGAAATTCATTCCCATTTATTGCGTGGGACCTAAGCATGAACCCAAGGACACAGATTTGATTTTTCAACCAATTTATATGCACTGGAGCATGTGCATGTAGTTCAAATTAGAATTATGCACATAAATGCATTGAAAACTCAGTTAATGCATAAAAATCTCCAAAAGAACCCTGAAAAATCACAAAAATTGACACAACACTCCTGTTGTTCTATGTTGACACGAGAAAATTTTTGGAAGCAATAAGAGGCAGTGGATATCGTTTCGTCCCCAAAGGTGGGACGTTCCCTACCGAAACCATGATGCTTGTTGTGAGAAGCTCTGGTTTGTGAGAAGCTCTGGTTTGTGAGAAGCATATACCCAAACCTGCCCCAAACGGGACAAAAATTTTACCACGACATGTTGATGCCTCTTCATGAAAGCATGCCAAGTTTCATGAATTTCAGACGAATTTTGGATTTGCTAGAATTTAAAAACAAGGCATCTCAATGTTTTGCCGGCAATCAACGGTGCCCTGGTGTTTGAAATTCATTCCCATTTCTTGCATGGGACCTAAGCATGCACCTAAGGACACAAATTTGATTTTTTTTCAACCAATTTATATGCACTGGAGCATGTGTGTGTAATTCAAATTTGAATTATGCACATAAATGCATTGAAAACTCAGTTAATGCATAAAAATGTCCAAACGAACCCCGAAAAATCCCAAAAATGACACAACACTCCTGTTGTTCTATGTTGACACGAGAAATTTTTTGAAAGCAATAAGAGGCAATGGATATTGTTTCGTCCCCAAAGGTGGGACGTTCCCTACCGAAACCATCATGCTTGTTGTGAGAAGCTCTGGTTTGTGAGAAGCATATACCCGAACCTGCCCCAAATGGGACAATTTTTTAACATGGCATGTTGATGCCGCTCCATGATAGCATGCCAAGTTTCATGAATTTCAGACGAGTTTTGGATTTACTAGAATTTAAAAACTAGGCATCTCAATGTTGTGTCGGCAATCAACCGTGCCCTGGTGTTTGAATTTCATTCCCATCTATTGCATGGGACCTAGAAATTCACCCAAGGACACATATTAGATTTTTCAACCAACCTTAGTGCATTCGAGCATGTGCTTGTAGTTCCAATTTGAATTATACACATCAAATGCCTAGAAAACCCAGTTAATGCATAAAAATGTCCAAACGAACCTCGAAAAATCCCAAAAATTGACACAACACTCATGTTGTTCTATGTTGACACTAGAAAATATTTGAAAGCAATAAGAGGTAGTGGATATCGTTTCATCCCCAAAGGTGGTTCGTTCCCTATCGAAACCATCATGCTTGTCGTGAGAAGCTCTGGTTTGTGAGAAGCTTATACCCGAACCTGCCCAAACCGGACAAATTTTTTACCATGGCATGTTGATGCCGCTCCATGATAGCATGCCAAGTTTTATGAATTTCAGACGAGTTTTGGATTTACTAGAATTTAAAAACCAGACATCTGAATGTTTTGCCGGCAATCAACAGTGCCCTGGTGTTTGAATTTCATTCCCATCTCCTGCATGGGACCAAGAAATTCACCCAAGGACACACATGTGATTTTTCAACCAACTTTAGTGCATTGGAGCATGTGCTTGTAGTTCAAATTTGAATTATGCACATAAAATGCCTAGAAAACCTAGTTAATATAGAAAAAGGCCAAAAAAAACCTCAAAAATTCCAAGATTGAACACAACAGTCCTGTTGTTCTATGTTGACACTAGAAAACTTTTGAAAGCAATAAGAGGCAACGAATATCGTCCTGTCACCAAAGGTGGTACGTTCCCTATCGAAACCATCATGCTTGTTGTGAGAAGCTCTGGTTTGTGAGAAGGTTATACCCGAACCTGCCCCAAATGGGACAAAATTTTCACCACGGCATGTTGATGCCGCTCCATGATAGCATGCCAAGTTTCATGAATTTCAGACGAGTTTTAGATTTACTAGAATTTAAAAACCAGGCATCTCAATGTTTTGTCGGCAATCAACGGTGCCCTGGTGTTTGAAATTCATTCCCATTTATTGCGTGGGACCTAAGCATGAACCCAAGGACACAGATTTGATTTTTCAACCAATTTATATGCACTAGAGCATGTGCATGTAGTTCAAATTAGAATTATGCACGTAAATGCATTGAAAACTCAGTTAATGCATAAAAATCTCCAAAAGAACCCTGAAAAATCACAAAAATTGACACAACACTCCTGTTGTTCTATGTTGACACGAGAAAAGTTTTGGAAGCAATAAGAGGCAGTGGATACCGTTTCGTCCCCAAAGGTGGGACGTTCCCTACTGAAACCATGATGCTTGTTGTGAGAAGCTCTGGTTTGTGAGAAGCTCTGGTTTGTGAGAAGCATATACCCAAACCTGCCCCAAACGGGACAAAAATTTTACCACGACATGTTGATGCCTCTTCATGAAAGCATGCCAAGTTTCATGAATTTCAGACGAGTTTTGGATTTGCTAGAATTTGAAAACAAGGCATCTCAATGTTTTGCCGGCAATCAACGGTGCCCTGGTGTTTGAAATTCATTCCCATTTCTTGCATGGGACCTAAGCATGCACCTAAGGACACAAATTTGATTTTTTTTTCAACCAATTTATATGCACTGGAGCATGTGTGTGTAATTCAAATTTGAATTATGCACATAAATGCATTGAAAACTCAGTTAATGCATAAAAATGTCCAAACGAACCCCGAAAAATCCCAAAAATGACACAACACTCCTGTTGTTCTATGTTGACACGAGAAATTTTTTGAAAGCAATAAGAGGCAATGGATATTGTTTCGTCCCCAAAGGTGGGACGTTCCCTACCGAAACCATCATGCTTGTTGTGAGAAGCTCTGGTTTGTGAGAAGCATATACCCGAACCTGCCCCAAATGGGACAATTTTTTAACATGGCATGTTGATGCCGCTCCATGATAGCATGCCAAGTTTCATGAATTTCAGACGAGTTTTGGATTTACTAGAATTTAAAAACTAGGCATCTCAATGTTGTGTCGGCAATCAACCGTGCCCTGGTGTTTGAATTTCATTCCCATCTATTGCATGGGACCTAGAAATTCACCCAAGGACACATATTAGATTTTTCAACCAACCTTAGTGCATTCGAGCATGTGCTTGTAGTTCAAATTTGAATTATACACATCAAATGCCTAGAAAACCCAGTTAATGCATAAAAATATCCAAACGAACCTCGAAAAATCCCAAAAATTGACACAACACTCCTGTTGTTCTATGTTGACACTAGAAAATATTTGAAAGCAATAAGAGGTAGTGGATATCGTTTCGTCCCCAAAGGTGGTTCGTTCCCTATCGAAACCATCATGCTTGTCGTGAGAAGCTCTGGTTTGTGAGAAGCTTATACCCGAACCTGCCCAAACTGGACAAATTTTTTACCATGGCATGTTGATGCCGCTCCATGATAGCATGCCAAGTTTTATGAATTTCAGACAAGTTTTGGATTTACTAGAATTTAAAAACCAGACATCTCAATGTTTTGCCGGCAATCAACAGTGCCCTGGTGTTTGAATTTCATTCCCATCTCCTGCATGGGACCAAGAAATTCACCCAAGGACACACATGTGATTTTTCAACCAACTTTAGTGCATTGGAGCATGTGCTTGTAGTTCAAATTTGAATTATGCACATAAAATGCCTAGAAAACCTAGTTAATGTAGAAAAAGGCCAAAAAAAACCTCAAAAATTCCAAGATTGAACACAACATTCCTGTTGTTCTATGTTGACACTAGAAAACTTTTGAAAGCAATAAGAGGCAACGAATATCGTCCTGTCACCAAAGGTGGTACGTTCCCTATCGAAACCATCATGCTTGTTGTGAGAAGCTCTCGTTTGTGAGAAGCTTATACCCGAACCTGCCCCAAATGGGACAAAATTTTCACCACGGCATGTTGATGCCGCTCCATGATAGCATGCCAAGTTTCATGAATTTCAGACGAGTTTGGGATTTACTAGAATTTAAAAACTAGTCATCTCAATGTTTTGTTGGCAATCAACAGTTCCATGGTGTTTGAATTTCATTTCCATCTCTTACATGGGACCTAGAAATTCACCCAAGGACACACATGTGATTTTTCAACCAACTTTGGTGCATTGGAGCATGTGCTTGTAGTTCAAATTTGAATTATGCACATAAGATGCCTACAAAACCCAGTTAATGTATAAAAAAGACCAAACGAACCCCTGAAAATTCCAAGATTGAATACAACACTCTTGTTGTTCTATGTTGACATTAGAAATTTTTTAAAAGCAATAAGAGGCAACGGATATCGTCTTGTCCCCAAAGGTGGTACGTTCCCCATCCAAACCATCATGTTTGTTGTGAGAAGCTCTATTTTGCATGAGCTTATAGCCAAACCTGCCCCAAATGGGACAAAATTTTCACCACGACATGTTGGTGCCGCTCCATGATAGCATGCAAAGTTTCATGAATTCCAGACGAGTTTGGGATTTACTAGAATTTAAAAACCAGGCATCTCAATGTTTTGTCGGCAATCAACAGTGCCATGGTGTTTGAATTTCATTTCCATCTCTTGCATGGGACCTAGAAATTCACCCAAGGACACACATGTGATTTTTCAACCAACTTTAGTGCATTGGAGCATGTGCTTGTAGTTCAAATTTGAATTATGCACATAAAATGCCTAGAAAACCTAGTTAATGTAGAAAAAGGCAAAAAAAAACCTCAAAAATTCCAAGATTGAACACAACAGTCCTGTTGTTCTATGTTGACACTACAAAACTTTTGAAAGCAATAAGAGGCAACGAATATCATCCTGTCACCAAAGGTGGTACGTTCCCTATCAAAACCATCATGCTTGTTGTGAGAAGCTCTGGTTTGTGAGAAGCTTATACCCGAACCTGCCCCAAATGGGACAAAATTTTCACCACGGCATGTTGATGCCGCTCCATGATAGCATGCCAAATTTCATGAATTTCAGACGAGTTTGGGATTTACTAGAATTTAAAAACTAGTCATCTCAATGTTTTGTTGGCAATCAACAGTTCCATGGTGTTTGAATTTCATTTCCATCTCTTGCATGGGACCTAGAAATTCACCCAAGGACACACATGTGATTTTTCAACCAACTTTGGTGCATTGGAGCATGTGCTTGTAGTTCAAATTTGAATTATGCACATAAAATGCCTACAAAACCCAGTTAATGTATAAAAAAGACCAAACGAACCCCTGAAAATTCCAAGATTGAATACAACACTCTTGTTGTTCTATGTTGACACTAGAAATTTTTTAAAAGCAATAAGAGGCAACATATATCGTCTTGTCCCCAAAGGTGGTACGTTCCCCATCCAAACCATCATTTTGTTGTGAGAAGCTCTATTTTGCATGAGTTATAGCCAAATCTGCCCCAAATGGGACAAAATTTTCACCATGACATGTTGGTGCCGCTCCATGATAGCATGCAAAGTTTCATGAATTTTAGACGACTTTGGGATTTACTAGAATTTAAAAACCAGGCATCTCAACGTTTTGTCGGCAATCAACAGTGCCATGGTGTTTGAATTTCATTTCCATCTCTTGCATGGGACCTAGAAATTCACCCAAGGATACACATGTGATTTTTCAACCAACTTTTGTGCATTGGAGCATGTGCTTGTAGTTCAAATTTGAATTATGCACATAAAATGCCTACAAAACCCAGTTAATGTATAAAAAAGACCAAACGAACCCCTGAAAATTCCAAGATTGAATACAACACTCTTGTTGTTCTATGTTGACACTAGAATTTTTTTAAAAGCAATAAGAGGCAACGGATATTTTCTTGTCCCCAAAGGTGGTATGTTCCCCATGCAAACCATCATGTTTGTTGTGAGAAGCTCTATTTTGCAGAAGCTTATACCCAAACCTGCCCCAAATGGGACAAAATTTTCACCACGACATGTTGATGCCACTCCATGATAGCATGCCAAGTTTCATGAATTTCAGACGAGTTTTGGATTTACTAGAATTTAAGAACCAGGCATCTCAACATTTTACCAGCAATCAACAGTGCCTTGGTGTTTGAAATTCATTCCCATCTCTTGCATGGGACCTAGAAGTTCACCCAAGGACACACATGTGATTTTTCAACCAACTTTGGTGCATTGGAGCATGTGCTTGTAGTTCAAATTTTAATTATGCACATAAAATGGCTAGAAAACCCAATTAATGTATAAAAGGCCAAACGAACCCCGAAAAATTCCAAGATTGAACAGAACACTCTTGTTGTTCTATGTTGACACCAGAAGTTTTTTGAAAGCAATAAGAGGGAACGGATATTGTCTCGTCCCCAAAGGTGGTACGTTCCCATCGATACCATCATGCTTGTTGTGAGAAGTTCATAGCCAAACTTGCCCGAAATGAGACAAAATTTTCACCACGGCATGTTGATGCCGCTCCATGATAGCATGCCAAGTTTCATGAATTTTAGACGAGTTTTGGATTTACTAGAATTTAAAAACCAGGTATCTCAATGTTTTGCCGGCAATCAATAGTGCCCTAGTGTTTGAAATTCATTCCCATCTCTTGCATGGGACCTAGAAATTCACCCAAGGACACACATGTGATTTTTCAACCAACTTTAGTGCATTGGATCATGTGATTGTAGTTCAAATTTGAATTATGCACATTAAATGCCTATAAAACCCAGTTAATGCATAAAAAAGGCCAAACGAGCCCCGAAAAAATCATTCCCATTTCTTCCATGGGACCTAAGCATGCACTAAAGGACACAGATCTGATTTTTCAACCAATTTGTATGCACCGGAGCATGTGCATGTAGTTTAATTTTCAATTGTGCACCTGAAATGGATAGAAAACCAGTTTAATGTATGAAATGTCCATACAAACCCTGAATAATTCTAATTCTTTTACGACACACATACAGTTGCATGTTCACTGCAGATAAAAGGTCTAGCAATTCAAACACCGTCCATTGCCGTTGTGACCCCATTTTGTAATACAAATCAAGTAGACCCCACATAGTTTATTCTCACCAACCGTGTGAGATGTAGTACAAAATATCTTGGAGCACCGTCGGTGTATAGTACGCCTATGGCTTACGCGAGAAGGTGCGTCGGCTATAGTCCACAGCCGACGTGTCAAGCACACTAGCTCGCTCCCCCAAAACTCCCGCCTCTACATCCCTCTCTGCTTCAGTCCCTTGATTCAAATTTTCAGTAGCCCCGGCATTTTACTCCCGCCTCTGCATCCCTCGCAATCTCAAAAATATCTGCTCGCCCTTGATCCAAATTTTCAGTAGCCCTGCCTTGTTACTCCCGCCTAGTAAAATTTTCAGTTGCCGCAGTATTTCCTCAAACACAATCTCCGCTCACACAGACACACACAATCCTCGAAACCATTGGTAGGTTGCCGCCACCATCGGCGCCTCCATCCTCAACCTCTGCATATCTGCCAGGGAGGATTGAGTAGCCAATGGCCAAAAAGAGGTTTATCAAGGCCTCTTCACCGGACATCGGTGTGGTGTCCGCCGAGGTGTCCCCGTCGTCCTCCGCGGGCCCGATTCGCCGTCACTGGTCCCCTGATCTGCCTGTCGCCACGCCCCTACGCCGGTTCGAGGACTTCCCCGTCCTCCCCCGGACCCGGCAGCCGACGAAGTCCTACCTTGGGGTCCGGCAGCGGCGGTGGGGGACGTGGGTCGCCGAGATTACAGATCGAGACACCCACACCCGCCGGTGGCTCGGTAGCTTCCACATGGTCGAGCTCGCGGCCATGGAGTACGACTACTGGCAGGTCCGCTACCACGGCGCGGCGGCTAGGCTTAACTTCCCCTTTGGCGCATGTCCGGTCCACCTCGTTCCACCGGAGCCAGGGGTGGAGAGCTCGGCTATGGCGCGGGAGGACCACGAGGCGTGGGAGCGTCTCGAGGCCGAGGACGCCGATGAGGCCTACATGCAAGAGCTCCGCTGGCAGCACCCGGAGCTCATGGAGGCAGAGCGGGCGATCTTTGCCGGTGCGAAGGGCAGCGAGGTTATCACGCTCTCCTCCGATGAAGAGGTCAAAGGCGGCGAGGACGGCGGCACGGAGGGCGGCGAGGTTATCGCGCTCTCCTCTGATGACGAGGTTAAAGGCGGCGGCGACAGCGGCATGGAGGGCATCAAGGTGGGCCCCCAGGACGAGGAGATTGACATCAACGAGTGGAGGAGTGCCTTCCCCAATGACGCCGACGACGATACTAGCCCGGACCCGGCTCGCGGCACACCGTACATGACGAGGAAGGATTGGCTCGACCTCCACTTTGACCGAAAGTAGTTTAGCTTAGTTTAAATTTATGTTTTATGTTCAGTTATGCAAAACTATCTATGTTTATGTTTGAATACATGCTACTTTCGGTTGAACCTGCTTTGAACTTGATCAAATTGAAGTTTACAACCTTAAGTTTAGGGGATCGGCTAGAAAAGGCCAAAAACTGCTGGAGTATATATATATATATCCACTAAGGGTTTTAGTCCTTTAACTTTTTAAGGATCGCCTAGAGATGTCCTTATGACTTGTTTATTTCAGTTCTTCACAATGTGATGCTCTATATGTGCAACTATTTGCTATGCAGTTCAATTTCATCAATAATAGTTTCAACAATACCACTATGAATTACGATATTTGGTTGCTGTTAAGGATATTGCAGTTAACATGCCTTTTCGTTTTTCAATTGTTGTTTAGCAACATGCATTGTACTGAATGACTAAATATGCAATCCCAGGCTACATAGCAACAAGTAAGAGTGTTACCTTAATGTTCTGATGATGTATAGATATACATGTAATAAAATCTTATATAATGGGATGGATGGAATGTTGTACTACCTCAGTTTTCAATTGTTGTTTAGCTTCTAATATTAACTCGGTGCTTTTAGGTACATATACCATTGCCAAAGATCCACACTTCAACCCTTTCTGCGCATGGGGCAATGAGATATTCATGAACCAGCATCAAGTGAGGAAACTGATAAAGATTGTTACTAAAATGGGTCAAAAGATGTCAATCGAACTATTTGTTTACACTTTATGCAAGACAATAGTGAACTGCAGGACGGTAAGTAAGAACCGTGTAGCCTTCTTTTTACTGCCTGTAATGAGTTGTGTTAGATGACAATATCTGAATCTTTTTTCTTTTGCAGTGGATCCTGAAGCAGTTTACTCAAGATTACCTCTCAAACTACATGATTGGCGGTCGTCCATCACAAGGGGTTGGACTAGAGTCTTGCATGCCTTCTGCATCTAGGAGAGCACAATAGGGCCATTCCGCTTCACCTTGTTCAACAACTGGAATGTATGTCGCGTCTTTCTTTACCATCTGTAATAGTACAAGTATAAAACCATGTACATCATTCTTTATTTGGTGCTTCTGTAATTCTTAAACATATGTACCTATGAATCGAATAATGCATTGGTTGTTTGAACCTGACGGATATGAATAAAGCTATAGCCTACTTTCAAGTTTAAATTAGGTACAATTTTAAATAGCAGCAATTAAATTAGGGCGAAATTACGTTGTGCAGGTCATTACGGCACACACGGTTGGTAAAACACAAACGTTTGCGATATACAACATAATCCGAGATGGTTCACAGAGAGGAAACATGTGCAAGCATGCACACAGTTGCCGTTCGCAAAGCGTGTGTGATGTCAGACACTATCACATACGGTGCGGGAAAACTAAATGTGTGTGATTGTCTACCTATCGTACACGGTTTATAATCGTGAACTGTTTGTGATGTGCCAGGCATCGTAAATCCCCCGTGCCTGGAATCTGCCTAGAATCTGCCTAGAATCTGCCTAGAAAGCTACCGTGCCTAGAATCTGCTTGGTTTTAGGCAGAACCACAAAACTCCGACTGCGATGGCAATGCAAGCACAAACGAGTAGCAAGGATGAAGCGTTTGAGATATTCGAGATATCGGAAATGGTTATATAGGGACAACTGTATGCATCAAGGCTCCCTATCCCTTACGGTTTCTGGCTCATGTGGGAAGGACCCCCCTATCACCCACACTCACTTGGCGACGGTTCCAGATGTCATCGTGGAAAGGGGTTTTAAACCATTTGTTTAGGACTGATGTGCACCTGTGAACCTATGTTCTCAATCACCAAGCAATTGTAATTCAACTTATTCAATAGAGTTTAAGTGAGATCTCCACATACTCAACCATCATATAGTCTTCTATGATTGCTAACACTCACCGCATACACATGAGCAAAACATTTCAATCGGACACATAGAAAGATAGGGGTTTATAATTTTGCCTCCCAACGTATTCACCTCAAGGGTGATGTCAACAATAATAACTCATGATACCCATATCCAACTGGATATATGTGCCTAGATCTTTCCTCACCACATGATACTTGCCAAAAGGGAAAAATAAAAAGGAATGGAGAGAAAACCTTTGACTCTTTGCATAAAAGTAAATACATAAAAGTAAAAGATAGGCCATTCGCAGAGGGAAGCAGAGGTTTCCATGCACTTATTTGTTTGTACGTTCAACCCCTTAGTGCAAAAGAACGTCATGTTGTATTGCCCCTTGTGATGGCAACCTCTATTTGTAGGGGAATGTAGCATGCAATTTCAAAAAAATCCTACGATCACGCAAGATCTATCTAGGAGATGCATAGCAATGAGAGGGGGGAGTGTGTCCAAGTACCCTCGTAGACCGAAAGCGGAAGCGTTAGGTTAACACGGTTGATGTAGTCAAACGTCTTCACGATCCAACCGATCCAAGTACCAAATGTATGACACCTTTGTATTCAGCACATGTTCAGCTCGATGATGTGCCTCGAACTCTTGATCCAGCAGAGGGTCAAGGGAGAGTTCCATCAGCTTGACGATGATGGTGATGTGATCCGTGCAGGGCTTTGCCTAAGAACTACGACGCTATGACCGGAGGAGTAAACTGTGGAGGGGGCACCACACACGGTAAGAGAACAATTGATGTGCCTTTGGGGTGCCCCCCGCCCCCGTATATAAAGGAGGGGAGGAGGAGGTGGCCGGCCCTAGGGGTGGCACACCATGGGGGGAGTCCTTCCAACGGAGAGGTGAAAGTGGAAAGAAGGGAGAGGGAGAAGGAAAGGGGGGCAGCGCCCCCACCCCTTGTCCACTTGGATTGGGCAGGGGGGAGGCGTGCACCTCCTCCCGTGGCCTTCCTCCCTCTCTCCATTATGGCTCATGAGGCCCATTAACTTTCCCGGGGGGGTCCGGTAACCTCCCGGTACTCCGAAAAATCCCCGAACCTCTTCGGAACCATTCCGGTGTCCGTATATAACCTTCCAATATATCAATCTTTACCTCTCGACCATTTAGAGACTCCTCATCATGTCCTTGATCTCATTTGGGACTCCGAACAAACTTCGGTCACCAAAACACATAACTCATAATACAAATCGTCATCGAATGTTAAGCGTGCGGACCCTACGGGTTCGAGAAGTATGTAGACATGAACGAGACACATCTTCGGTCAATAACCAATAGCGGAACCTAGATTCTCATATTGGTTCCTACATATTCTTTGAAGATCTTTATCGGTCAAACCGCATAACGACATACATCATTCCCTTTGTCATCCGTATGTTACTTTCCCGAGATTCGATCGTCGGTATCATCATACCTAGTTCAATCTCGTTACCAGCAAGTCTCTTTACTCATTCCGTACTGCATCATCCCGCAACTAACTCATTAGTCACATTGTTTGCAAGGCTTTGCTACCTTTTGAGCATGCGTTGGTTTTCCCTTGAAGAGGAAAGGGTGATGCAGCAAAGTAGCATAAGTATTTCCCTCAGTTTTTGAGAACCAAGGTATCAATCCAGTAGGAGACTACACGCAAGTCGCCTAGTACCTGCAGAAACAAACAAGAACCTCACAACCAACACGATAAAGGGGTTTTCAATCCCTTCACGACCACTTGCAAAAGTGAGATCTGATAAAGATAATAAGATAAATATTTTTGGTATTTTTGCTGTATAGATTGGAATATAAAGATTGCAAAATAAATGGCGACAGAAATGGCTAGTTGACGGGAAACTAATATGATGTAAAGTACACCCGGGGGGCATAGGTTTCACTAGTGGCTTCTCTCAAGCATATATTACAGTGGGTGAACAAATTACTGCCGAGAAATTGATAGAAAAGCGCATAGTTATGATGATATCTAGGCATGATCATGAACATAGGCATCATGTCCGTGTCAAGTAGACTGAAATGATTCTGCATCTACTGCTATTACTCCACATATCGACCGCTATCTAGCATGCATCTAGAGTATTAAGTTCATAAGAACGGAGTAACGCATTAGGCAAGATGACATGATGTAGAGGGATAAACTCAAGCAATATGATATAAACCCCAACTTTTTATCCTCGATGGCAACAATACAATATGTGCCTTGCTGCCCCTGCTGTCACTGGGAAAGGACACCGCAAGATTGAACCCAAAGCTAAGCACTTCTCCCATTGCGAGAAAGATCAATCTAGTAGGCCACACCAAAATGATAATTCGAAGAGACTTGCAAAGATATCAAATCATGCATATAAGAGTTGAGAGAAGAATCAAATATTGTTCATAGATAATCTTAATCATAAACCCATAATTCATCAGATCTCGGCAAACACATCGCAAAAAGAATTACATCGAATAGATCTCCAAGAACATTGAGGAGAACTTTGTATTGAGATCCAAAGAGAGAGAAGAAGCCATCTAACTAATAACTATGGACCCTAAGGTCTATGGTAAACTACTCACACATCATCGGAGAGGCTATGGTGTTGATGTAGAATCCCTCCATGATAGAATCCCCCTCCGGTAGATCACCGAAAAAGGTCCCCAGATGGGATCTCACGGGTACAGAAGGTTGCGGCGGTGGAAAAGTGGTTCTGTGGCTCCCCTGGATGTTTTCAGGGTATAAGAGTATATATAGGCGAAGGAAGTAGGTCGGTGGAGCTACGAGGGGCCCACGAGGGTGGGGTACGCCTGGCCCCCTGGGCGCGCTGCCCTACCTCGTGGCCACCTCGTTGCTTCCTTGACCTCCACTCCAAGTCTCCTGGATTGCTTTTGTTACAAAAAAGATCCTCGTGAAGGTTTCGTTCCGTTTGGATTTCGTTTGATATTCCTTTTCTGCGAAACACTGAAATAGGCAAAAAAAAACAGCAACTGGCACTAGGCCTCCGGTTAATAGGTTAGTCCCAAAAATAATATAAAAGTGCATATTAAAGCCCATTAAACATCCAAAGCAGATAATATAATAGCATGGAACAATAAAAATTATAGATACGTTGGAGACGTATCAGCATCCCCAAGCTTAATTCTTGCTCGTCCTCGAGTGGGTAAATGATAAAAAAAGAATTTTTGATGTGGAATGCTACCTAACATAATTTTCAATGTAATTTTATTTATTGTGGCATGAATATTTAGATCTGAAAGATTCAAGACAAAAGTTTAATATTGACATAAAAACAATAATACTTCAAGCATGCTAATAAAGCAATCATGTCTTCTCAAAATAACATGGCCAAAGAAAGTTATCCCTACAAAATCATATAGTCTGGCTATGCTCTATCTTCATCACACAAAATATTTAAATCATGCACAACCCTGATGACAAGCCAAGCAATTGTTTCATACTTTTGATGTTCTCAAACTTTTTCAATCTTCACGCAATACATGAGCGTGAGCCATGTACATAGCACTATAGGTGGAATAGAATGGTAGTTGTGGAGAAGACAAAAAGGAGAAGATAGTCTCACATCAACTAGGCGTATCAATGTGCTATGGAGATGCCCATCAATAGATATCAATGTGAGTGAGTAGGGATTGCCATGCAACAGATGCACTAGAGCTATAAGTGTATGAAAGCTCAACAAAAGAAACTAAGTGGGTGTGCATCCAACTCGCTTGCTCACGAAGACCTAGGGCATTTTGAGGAAGCCCGTCATTGGAATATACAAGCCAAGTTCTATAATGAAAAATTCCCACTGGTATATGAAGGTGACAAAATAGGAGACTCTCTATCATGAAGATCATGGTGCTACTTTGAAGCACAAGTGTGGAAAAAGCATAGTATCATTGCCCCTTCTCTCTTTTTCTCTCATTTTTTATTTGGGCCTTTTTCTCTTTTTTATGGCCTCTTTTTTTCGTCTAGAATCTCATCCCGACTTGTTGGGGAATCATAGTCTCCATCATCCTTTCCTCACATGGGACAATGCTCTAGTAATGAAGATCATCACACTTTTATTTACTTACAACTCAAGAATTACAACAAAATATGACTCTATGTGAATGCCTCCGGTGGTGTACCAGGATGTGCAATGAATCTAGAGTGACATGTATGAAAGAATTTTGAATGGTGGCTTTGCCACAAATATGATGTCAACTACATGATCATGCAAAGCAATATAACAATGATGAAGCGTGTCATAAATAACGAAATGGTGGAAATTTGCATGGCAATATATCTCGGAATGGCTATGGAAATTCCATAATAGGTAGGTATGGTGGCTGTTTTGAGGAAGGTATATGGTGGGTTTATGGTACCGGCAAAAGTTGCGCGCTACTAGAGAGGCTAGCAATGGTGGAAGGGTGAGAGTGGGTATAATCCATGGACTCAACATTAGTCATAAAGAACTCACATACTTATTGTAAAAATCTATTAGTTATCGAAAAAAGTACTACGCGCATGCTCCTAGGGGGATAGATTGGTAGAAAAACCATCGCTCGTCCAGGACTGCCACTCATAAGGAAGACAATCCATAAATAAATGATGCTCCGACTTCATCACATAACGGTTCACCATACATGCATGCTACGGTAATCACAAACTTTAACACAAGTATCTCTCAAATTCACAACTACCCAACTAGCATGACTCTAATATTACCATCTTCATATCTCAAAACAATCATCAAGTATCAAACTTCTCATAGTATTCAATGCACTTTATATGAAAGTTTTTATTATACCCATCTTGGATGCCTATCATATTAGGACTAATTTCATAACCAAAGAAAATTACCATGCTGTTCTAAAAGACTCTCAAAATTAATATAAGTGAAGCATGAGAGATCAATAATTTCTATAAATAAAACCACCACCGTGCTCTAAAAAGGTATAAGTGAAGTACTAGAGCAAAATTTATCCAGCTCAAAAGATATAAGTGAACCACATAGAGTATTCTAATAAGATCCGATTCATGTGTGTCTCTCCAAAAGGGTGTGTACAGCAAGGATGATTGTGGTAAACTAAAAATCAAAGACTCAAATCATACAAGACACTCCAAGCAAAACACATATCATGTGGTGAATAAAAAATATAGCCTCAACTAAAGTTACCAATAGACGAAGACGAAAGAGGGGATGCCTTCCGGGGCATCCCCAAGCTTAGGCTTTTGGTTCTCCTTGAATTTTACCTTGGGGTGCCTTGGGTATCCCCAATCTTAGGCTCTTGCCACTCCTTATTCCAAAACCCATCAAATCTTTACCCAAAAACTTGAAAACTTCACAACACAAGCCTCAATAGAAAATCTCATGAGCTCCGTTAGTATAAGAAAACAAACCACCACTTTAAGGTACTGCAATCAAATCATTCTTTATTTATATTGGTGTTAAATGTATTCCAACTTCTCTATGGTTCATACCCCCCCCCGATACTAGCCATAGATTCATCCAAATAAGCAAAGAACACACGAAAAGCAGAATCTGTCAAAAACAGAACAGTTTGTAGAAATCTGTAGGTTTCGAATACTTCTGTAACTCCAAAAACCTTGATAAATTAGGACATCCTAAATAATTTGTATAATGATCTACGGCAGTTGGAATTGATATTTTATCGCTCTCTGGTAAAAAACGAAAATTATTCTCGTGAGCGCATACTTTCTGTATTTTCCAGCAAGATCAAACAACAATCATCCAAGAAGATCCTAAAGGCTTTAATTGGCACAAACACTAATAAAAGCACAAAAACACAATCATAACAGAGGATAGATGATTTATTTATAACTAAACAGGAACAAAAAGCAAGGAACAAAAATTAAATTGGGTTGCCTCCCAACAAGCGCTATCGTTTAACGCCCCTAGCTAGGCATAAAAGCAAGAATAGATCTAGGTATTGTCATCTTTGGTATGCAATCCATATGTGTCTCTCATAATAGATTCATAAGGTAATTTAATTTTCTTTCTAGGAAAGTGTTCCATGCCTTTCCTTAACGGAAATTGGAATCTAATATTTCCTTCTTTCATGTCAATAATTGCACCAATTGTTCTAAGGAAAGGTCTACCAAGAATAATAGGACAAGTAGGATTGAAATCTATATCAAGAACAATGAAATCTACGGGAACATAATTCCTATTTGCAACAATAAGAACATCATTAATTCTTTCCATAGGTTTCTCAATGGTGTAATCCCCAAGATGCAAATTTAAAGAACAATCATCAAATTCACGGAAACCTAGCACATCACACAAAGTTTTTGGAATCGTGGAAACACTAGCACCCAAATCACATAAAGCATAGCATTCATGATCTTTAATATTAATTTTAATAGTAGGTTCCCACTCATCATAAAGTTTTCTAGGGATAGAAACTTCTAGTTCAAGCTTTTCTTTATGGGATTGCATTAAAGCATCAACGATGTGCTTAGTAAAAGCTTTGTTTTGATCATAAGCATGAGGAGAATTTAGCACGGATTGCAACAAGGAAATAAAATCTATCAAAGAGCAATTATCATAATTAAATTCCTTGAAATACAAAGTAGTGGGTTCATTGCTATGTAAAGTTTTGACCTCTTCAGTCCCACTTTTACCAATTTTTGCATCAAGATCTAAAAACTCTGAATCATTGGGACGCCTTTTAACTAAAGTTGACTCATCTCCAGTCCCTTCTTTAACAATATTCATATTGGCAAACAAAGATTTAATAGGAGACACACCAATCACTTTTAGATCTTCATCATTATTATCATGAAAACTAGAAGAACACGCTTTCACAAAGCAATCTTTCTTAGCACGCATCCTGTTATTTCTTTGCACTCATCAATGGAAATTACCATGGCTTTGAGAGACTCATTGATATCATGCTTAGGCGGAATAGATCTAAGTTTCAAAGAATCAACATCAAGAGAAATTGTATCCACGTTCCTAGCCAACTCATCAATCTTAAGCAATTTTTCTTCAATCAAAGCATTGAAATTCTTTTATGAACTCATAAATTCTTTAACACTAGTCTCAAAATCGGAAGGCATCTTATTAAAATTTCCAAAAGAATTGTTGTAGGAATTACTATAATTATTAGAGGAATTACTAGGGAACGATCTAGAAATAAAGTTTCCTCTATATGCGTTATTACCAAAGTTGTTCCTACCAACAAAATTCACATACATAGATTCATTATTATTCTCAATCAAAGTGGACAAAGGCATATCATTAGGATCAGAAGAAACACTCTTATTAGCAAACAACTTCATAAGTTCGTCTATCTTTTCACTCAAAACATTAATATCTTCTATCGCATGAACCTTTTTACTAGTAGATCTTTCGGTGTGCCATTGAGAATAATTAACCATAATATTATCTAGGAGTTTAGTGGCTTCTCCTAAAGTGATTTCCATAAAAGTGCCTCCCGCGGCCAAATCTAAAAGATTTCTAGAAGCAAAATTCAGTCCAACATAAAAATTATGTATAATCATCAATAAATTCAAACCACGTGTAGGGTAATTATGTATCATTAGTTTCATCCTCTCCCAAGATCATGCTCATGATCAAGTTGCTTAAAATTCATAATATCGTTTCTAAGAGAGATGATCTAAGCGCGAGGAAAATACTTAGAGATAAAAGCATCTTTGCACTTATTCCATGAATCAATACTATTTTTAGGCAAAGAAGAGAACCAAGTTTTAGCACGATCTCTAAGCAAAAAAGGAAATAGCTTCAATTTAACAATATCATCATCCACATCTTTCTTATTTTGCATATCACATAAATCAACATAGCTGTTTAGATGGTAGCGGCATCTTCACTAGGAAGGCCAGCAAATTGATGTTTCATGACAAGATTCAGCAAAGCAGTATTAATTTCACAAGATTCGGCATCGGTAAGAGGAGCAATTGGAGTGATAATAAAATCATTGTTGTTGGTATTGCTAAAGTCACATAATTTAGTATTGTCTTGAGCTATCGTGATGAACAATCAATCCAACACACAATCACACAAGAGGCAAGCGAAAGAAGGCAGGCGGAAAAAGGGCGAACGGCAAAGAGGCAAATAAAATGGCAAGGGTGAAGTGGGGGAGAGGAAAATGAGAGGCAAATGGCAAATAATGTAATGTGAGGGATAAGAGTTTGTGATGGGTACTTGGTATGTCTTGGCTTGAGTGTAGATCTCCCCGGCAACGGCGCCAGAAATCCTTCTTGCTACCTCTTGAGCATGTGTTGGTTTTCCCTTGAAGAGAAAAGGGTGATGTAGCAAAGTAGCATAAGTATTTCCCTCAGTTTTTTAGAACCAAGGTATCAATCCAGTAGGAGACTACACGCAAGTCGCCTAGTACCTGCACAAACAAACAAGAACCTCGCAACCAACACGATAAAGGGGTTGTCAATCCCTTCACGACCACTTGCAAAAGTGAGATCTGATAAAGATAATAAGATAAATATTTTTGGTATTTTTATTGTATAGATTGGAAAATAAAGATTGAAAAATAAACAACGATAGAAATGGCTAGTTGACGGGAAACTAATATGATGTAAAGTAGACCCGGGGGCCATAGGTTTCACTAGTGGCTTCTCTCAAGATAGCATATATTACGGTGGGTGAACAAATTACTTCCGAGCAATTGATAGAAAAGTGCATAGTTATGATGATATCTAGGCATGATCATGAACATAGGCATCATGTCCGTGTCAAGTAGACCGAAACAATTCTGCATATACTACTATTACTCCACACATCGACCGCTATCCAGCATGCATCTAGAGTATTAACTTCATAAGAACAAAGTAATGCATTAGGCAAGATGACATGATGTAGAGGGATAAACTCAAGCAATATGATATAAACCCCATATTTTTATCCTCGATGGCAACAAACAATATGTGCCTTGCTGCCCCTACTGTCACTGGGAAAGGACACCACAAGATTGAACCCAAAGCTAAGCACTTATTCCATTGCAAGAAAGAACAATCTAGGAGGCCAAACCAAACTGATAATTCGAAGAGACTTGCAAAGATATCAAATCATGCATATAAGAATTCAGAGAAGAATCAAATATTTTTCATAGATAATCTTAATCATAAACCCACAATTCATCAGATCTCAGCAAACACACCGCAAAAAGAATTACATCGAGTAGATCTCCAAGAACATTGAGGAGAACTTTGTATTGAGATCCAAAGAGAGAGAAGAAGACATCTAGCTAATAACTATGGACCCCGAAGGTCTGTCGTAAACTACTCACGCATCATTGGAGAGGCTATGGTGTTGATGTAGAAGCCCTCCGTGATCGAATGCCCCTCCGGCAGATCACCGGAAAAGGTCCCCAGATGGAACCTCAAGGGTACAGAAGGTTGCGGCGGTGGAAAAGTGGTTTCGTGGCTCCCCTAGATGTTTTCAGGGTATAAGAGTATATATAGGCAAAGGAAGTAGGTCGGTGGTGGTACGAGGGGCCCACGAGGGTGGGGGGCGCGCCTGGCCCCCTGGGCGTGCTGCCCTACCTCATGGCTGCCTCGTTTCTTCCTTGACCTCCACTCCAAGTCTCCTGGATTGCGTTGTTCCAAAAAAAGATCCTCGTGAAGGTTTCATTCCGTTTGGATTCCGTTTGATATTCCTTTTCTGTGAAACACTGAAATAGGCAAAAAAACAACAACTGGCACTGGGCCTCCAGTTAATAGGTTAGTCCCAAAAATAATATAAAAGTGCATATTAAAGCCCATTAAACATCCAAAACAGATAATATAATAGCATGGAACAATCAAAAATTATAGATACGTTGGAGATGTATCAAGCTTATAGTGATGTGCATTACCGAGAGGGCCCAGAGATACCTCTCCGATACACAGCGTGACAAATCCTAATCTTGATCTATGCCAACCCAACAAACACCTTCGGAGACACCTGTAGAGCATCTTTATAATAACCCAGTTACGTTGTGACGTTTGATAGCACATAAGGTGTTCCTTGGGAGTTGCATAGTCTCATAGTCAGAGGAATATGTATAAGTAATGAAGAAAGCAATAGCAATAAAACTAAACGATCATTATGCTAAGCTAACGGATGGGTCTTGTCCATCACATCATTCTCTAATGGTGTGATCCCATTCATCAAATGACAACACATGTCTATGGTCAGGAAACTTAACCATCTTTGATTAATGAGCTAGTCAAGTAGAGGCATACCAGGGACACTCTGTTTTGTCTATGTATTCACATATGTACTAAGTTCCCGGTTAATAAAATTATAGCATGAATAATAAACATTTATCATGGTATAAGGAAATATAAGGAACAACTTTATTATTTCCTCTAGGGCATATGTCCTTCAGTCTTCCACTTGCACTAGAGTCAATAATCTAGACTACGTAGTAATGATTCTAATACCCATGGAGTCTTGGTGCTGGTCATGTTTTGCTCGTGAAATAGGCTTAGTCAACGGGTCTGCAACATTCAGATCCGTATGTATTTTGCAAATCTCTATGTCTCCCTCCTTGACTTGATCGCGGATGGAATTGAAGTGTCTCTTGATGTGTTTGGTTCTCTTGTGAAATCTGGATTCCTTCGCTAAGGTAATTGCTCCAGTATTGTCACAAAAGATTTTCATTGGACCCGATGCACTAGGTATTACACCTAGATCGGATGTGAACTCCTTCATCCATACTCCTTCATTTGTTGCTTCCGAATCAGCTATGTACTCCGCTTCACACATAGATCCCGCCACGACGATCTGCTTGGAACTGCACCAACTTACAGCTCCACCATTCAATATAAATACGTACCCAGTTTGCGACTTTGAGTCATCCGGATCAGTGTCAAAGCTTGCATAGACGTAACCATTTACGACAAGCTCTTTGTCACCTCCATAAACGAGAAACATATCCTTAGTCCTTTTCAGGCATTTCAGGATGTTCTTGACCGCAGTCTAGTGATCCACTCCTAGATTACTTTGGTACCTCCCTGCTAAACTTATAGCAAGGCACACATCAGGTCTGGTACACAACATTGCATACATGATAGAACCTATGGCTGAAGCATAGGGAATGACTTTCATTTTCTCTCTATCTTCTGCAGTGGTCAGACATTGAGTCTAACTCAACTTCACACCTTGTAACACAAGCAAGAACCCTTTCTTTGACTGATCCATTTTGAACTTCTTCAAACCTTTATCAAGGTATGTGCTTTGTGAAAGTCCAATTAAGCGTCTTGATCTATTTCTATAGATCTTGATGCCCAATATATAAGTAGCTTCACCGAGGTCTTTCATTGAAAAATTCTTATTCAAGTATCCTTTTATGCTATCCAGAAATTATGTATTATTTCCAATCAACAATATGTCATCCACATATAATATTAGAAATGCCATAGAGCTCCCACTCACTTTCTTGCAGGCTTATCCAAAAGTCTGTATAAAACCATATGCTTTGATCACACTATCAAAGCGTATATTCCAACTCCGAGAGGCTTGCACCAGTCCATAAATAGATCGCTGGAGCTTGCACACTTTGTTAGCACCTTTAGGATCGACAAAACCTTCTGGTTGCATCATATACACCTCTTCTTTAAGAAATCCATTAAGGAATGCAATTTTGACATCCATTTGCCAAATTGCATAATCATAAAATGCGGCAATTGCTAACATGATTCGAACAAACTTAAGCATCACTACGGGTGAGAACGTCTCATCGTAGTCAACTCCTTGAACTTGTCGAAAACCTTTTGTAACAAGTCGAGCTTTGTACATAGTAACATTACTGTCAGCATCAGTCTTCTTCTTGCAGATCCATTTCTTCTCTATGGCTTGCCGATCATCGGCAAGTCAACCAAAGTCCACACTTTGTTCTCATACATGGATCCTATCTCAGATTCATGGCCTCAAGCCATTTTGCAGAATCTGGGCTCATCATCACTTCCTCATAGTTCATAGGTTCGTCATGGTCTAGTAACATGACTTCCAGAATAGGATTATCGTACCACTTTTGTGCGGATCGTACTCTGGTTGACCTACGAGGTTCGGTAGTAACTTGATCTGAAGTTTCATGATCATTATCATTAGCTTCCTCACTGATTGGTGTAGGAATCACTGGAACTAATTTCTATGATGAACTACTTTCCAATTCTTGAGAAGGTACAATTACCTCATCAAGTTCTACTTTCCTCCCGCTAACTTCTTTAGAGTGAAACTCCTTCTCTAGAAAGGATCCATTCTTAGCAACGAATATCTTGCCTTCAGATCTATGATAGAAGGAGTACCCAACAGTTTCCTTTGGGTATCCTATGAAGACACATTTCTCCGATTTGGGTTCGAGCTTATCAGTTTGAAGTTTTTGCACATAAGCATTGCAGCCCCAAACTTTAAGAAACAACAGCTTAGGTTTCTTGCCAAACCATAGTTCATATGGTGTCGTCTCAACGGATTTAGATGGTGCCCTATTTAACATGAATGCAGCCGTCTCTAAAGCATAACCCCAAAACGATAGCGGTAAATCGGTAAGAGACATCATAGATCGCACCATATCTAATAAAGTACGGTTACGACGTTCGCACACACCATTACGTTGTGGTGTTCCAGGTGGCGTGAGTTGCGAAACTATTCCACATTGTTTCAAATGAAGACCAAACTCATAACTCAAATATTCACCTCCACGATGAGATCGTAGAAACTTTATTTTCTTGTTACGAAGATTTTCCACTTCACTCTGAAATTCTTTGAACTTTTCAAATGTTTCAGACTTATGTTTCATTAAGTAGATATATCCACATCTGTTCAAACCATCTGTGAAGGTCAGAAAATAATGATACCCGCCGCAAGCCTCAATACTCATCAGACCGCATACATCAGTATGTATTATTTCCAATAAGTCTGTGGCTCGCTCCATTGTTCCTGAGAACGGAGTCTTAGTCATTTTTCCCATGAGGCATGGTTCGCAAGCATCAAGTGATTCATAATCAAGTGATTCCAAAAGTCCATCAGCATGGAGTTTCTTCATGCGCTTTACACCAATATGACCTAAATGGCAGTGCCACAAATAAATTGCACTATCATTATTAACTTTGCATCTTTTGGCTTTAATATTATGAATATGTGTATCACTACAATTGAGATTCAAAAAAAATAGACCACTCATCAAGGGTGAATGACCATAAAAGATATTACTCATATAAATAGAACAACCATTATTCTCTGATTTAACTGTCTCACATCAAACAAGATCCAGATATAATATTCATGCTCAAAGCTGGCACCAAATAACAATTATTCAGGTCTAAAAGCAATCCCGGTGGTAGATGTAGAGGTAGCGTGCCGAAGGCGATCACATCAACCTTGGAACCATTTCCGACGCGCATCATCACCTCGTCCTTAGCCAACCTTCGTTTAATCCGTAGCCCCTGTTTCGATTTGCAAATATGAGCAACAGAACCAGTATCAAATACCCAAGCGCTACTACAAGCATTAGTAAGGTACACATCAATAACATGTATATCAAATATACCTTTCACTTTGCCATCCTTCTTATCCGCCAAATACTTGGGGCAGTTCCGCTTCCAGTGACCAATCCCTTTGCAGTAGAAGCACTCAGTTTCAGGCTTAGGTCCAGACTTGGGCTTATTCCCTTGAGCAGCAACTTGCTTGCTATTCTTCTTGAAGTTCCCCTTCTTCCCTTTGCCCTTTTTTCTTGAAACTAGTAGTCTTGTTAACCATCAACACTTGATGCTCCTTCTTGATTTCTAGCTCCGCAGCCTTTAGCATCGCGAAGAACTCGGGAATTGTCTTTTCCATCCCTTGCATATTATAGTTCATCACGAAGCCTTTATAGCTTGGTGGCAGTGATTGAAGAACTCTGACAATGACACTATCATCAGGAAGATTAACTCCCAGCTGAGTCAGGTGGTTATGGTACCCAGACATTCTGAGTATGTGTTCACTGACAGAACTGTTCTCCTCCATTTTGCAGCTGCAGAACTTGTTGGAGACTTGATATCTCTCAACTCAGGCATTTGCTTGAAATATTAACTTCAACTCTTGGAACATCTCATATGCGCCATGACGTTCAAAACGTCTTTGAAGTCCCGATTCTAAGCCGTAAAGCATGGCACACTGAACTATCGAGTAGTCATCAGCTTTGCTTTGCCAGACGTTCATAACGTCCGGAGTTGCTCCTGCAGCAGGTCTTGCACCTAGAGGTGCTTCCAGGACATAATTCTTTTGTGCAACAATGAGGATAATCCTCAAGTTATGGACCCAGTCCGTGTAGTTGCTACCATCATCTTTCAACTTAGCTTTCTCTAGGAACGCATTAAAATTCAAGAGAACGGTAGCACGGGCCATTGATCTACAACAACATAGATATGCAAAAACTATCAGGACTAAGTTCATGATAAATTAAAGTTCAATTAATCATATTACTAAAGAACTCCCACTTAGATAGACATCCCTCTAGTCATCTAAATGATCACATGATCCATATCAACTAAACCATGTCTGATCATCACGTGAGATGGAGTAGTTTTCAATGGTGAACATTTCTATGTTGATCATATCTACTATATGATTCACGTTCGACCTTTCAATTTCAATGTTCCGAGGCCATATCTGCATATGCTAGGCTTGTCAAGTTTAACCCGAGTATTCTGCATGTGCAAAACTGGCTTGCACCCGTTGTATGTGAACGTAGAGCTTATCACACCCGATCATCACATGGTGTCTCGGCACAACGAACTATCGCAACAGTGCATACTCAGGGAGAACACTTGTACCTTGAAATTTAGCAAGGGATCATCTTATAATGCTACCGCCATACTAAGCAAAATAAGATGCATAAAAGATGAACATCACATGCAATCAAAATATGTGACATGATATGGCCATCATCATCTTGTGCGTTTGATCTCCATGTCCAAAGCACCGTCATGATCTCCATCATCACCGGCTTGACACCTTGATCTCCATCGTAGCGTCGTTGTCATCTCGCAAACTATTGCTTCTACAACTATCGCTATCGCTTAGTGATAAAGTAAAGCAGTTACATGGCAATTGCATTTCATACAATAAAGCGACAACCATAAGGCTCCTGCCAGTTGCCGATAACTTTTACAAAACATGATCATCTCATACAATGTTTTATATCTTATCATGTTTGGACCATATCACATCACAACATGCCCTGCAAAAACAAGTTAGACGTCCTCTACTTTGTTGTTGCAAGTTTTATGTGGCTGCTACGGGCTTCTAGCAAGAACCATTCTTACCTACGCATCAAAACCACAACGATTTTTCGTCAAGTGTGATGTTTTAACCTTCAACAAGGACCGGCCTTACTCAAACTCGATTCAACTAAAGTTGGAGAAACAGACACCCGCCAGCCACCTGTGTGCAAAGCACGCCGGTAGAACTGGTCTCATGAACGTGGTCATGTAATGTTGGTCCGGGCCGCTTCATCCAACAATACCGCAGAATCAAAGTAAGCCATCGGTGGTAAGCAGTATGACTATTATCGCCCACAACTCTTTGTGTTCTACTCGTGCATATCATCTACGCATAGACCTGGCTCTAATGCCACTGTAGGGGAACATAGCATGCAATTTCAAAAAAAATCCTACGACCACGCAAGATCTATCTAGGAGATGCATAGCAATGAGAGGGGGAGAGTGTGTCCACGTACCATCGTAGACCGAAAGCGGAAGCGTTAGGTTAACGCGGATGATGTAGTCGAACATCTTCACGATCCAACCGATCCAAGTACCGGACGTATGACACCTCCGTGTTCAGCACACATTGAACTCGATGACGTCCCTCGAACTCTTGATCCAGCTGAGGGTCGAGGGAGAGTTCCGTCAGCACGACGGCATCGTGACGATGATGGTGATGTGATCCGCGCAGGGCTTCGCCTAAGCACTATGACGCTATGACCGCAGGAGTAAACTGTGGAGGGGGCACCGCACACTGCTAAGAGAACAATTGATGTGCCTTTGGGGTGCCCCCCGCCCCTGTATATAAAGGAGGGGAGGAGGAGGTGGCCGGCCCTAGGGGTGGTGCGCCATGGGGGGAGTCACACTAGGACTCCACTCCTAGTAGGATTCGCCCCCTTCCTTCAAACGGAGAGGGGAAAGGGGAAAGAGGGGAGAGGGAGAAGGAAAGGGGGGCCACACCCCCACCCCTTGTCCAATTCAGATTGGGCAGGTTCGAGGCGCACGCCTCCTCTTGTGGCCTTCCTCCCTCTGTCCACTATGGCCCATGAGGCCCATTAACTTTCCCGGAGGGTTCCGGTAACATCCCAGTACTCCGAAAAATCCCCGAACCTCTTTGGAACTGCTCCGGTGTCCGTATATAACCTTCCAATATATCAATCTTTACCTCTCGACCATTTCGAGACTCTTCGTCATGTCCGTAATCTCATCTGGGACTCCAAACAAATTTTGGTCACCAAAACACATAACTCATAATACAAATCGTCATCGAACGTTAAGCGTGCAGACCCTACGGGTTTGAGAACTATGTAGACATGATCGAGACACATCTCCGGTCAATAACCAATAGTGGAACCTGGATGCTCATATTGGTTCCTACATATTCTTCGAAGATCTTTATCAGTCAAATCGCATAACAACATACATCATTCCCTTTGTCAACGGTATGTTACTTGCCCGAGATTCGATCGCCGGTATCATCATACCTAGTTCAATCTCGTTATGAGCAAGTCTCTTTACTCGTTGCATAATGCATCATCCCGTAACTACCTCATTAGTCACATTTCTTGCGAGGCTTATAGTGATGTGCATTTCCATGAGGGCCCAGAGGTACCTCTCCGATACACGGAGTGACAAATCGTAATCTTGATTTATGCCAACCCAACAAACACCTTCGGAGACACCTGTAGAGCATCTTTATCATCACCTAGTTACGTTGTGACGTTTGATAGCACACAAGGTGTTCCTCCGATATTCGGGAGTTGCATAATCTCATAGTCAGAGGAATATGTATAAGTCATGAAGAAACCAATAGCAATAAAACTAAACGATCATTACGCTAAGCTAACGGATGGGTCTTGTACATCACATCATTCTCTAATGATGTGATCCCGTTCATCAAATGACAACACATGTCTATGGTCAGGAAACTTAACCATCTTTGATTAACAAGCTAGTCAAGTAGAGGCATACTAGGGACACTCTGTTTTGTCTATGTATTCACACATGTACTAAGTTTCCGGTTAATACAATTATAGCATGAATAATAAACATTTATTATGATATAAGCAAATATAAATAACAACTTTATTATTGCCTCTAGGGCATATTTCCTTCATTATTATGCAGTCTGTCGCTTTTATTCTTCACCATCACAAGTTCGTACAATGCTCAATTTTCTCTTACACTAAATGATCTCACACTTTTAGAAGCGATTTTTATTGCCTTATTGCACCGATGACAACTTACTTGAAGGATCTTGCTCAATCCTAGGTAGGTATGGTGGACTCTTGAAGATAACTGTGATGCCCGGATAGTTACGCTACAGTAACCCTCCGCTAATGATGCCACATCACCATGATTATTGTTATTAATCTTACGATGATTCAAATCCCATTCAAATTTCAAATTTAAAATCAAGTCAAACAAATAAAAGTTTCAAATATTAAAACCAAAATTTTCTAGTAGTAACAAATAATGCATAAGTAGTAATGGTGGAGAAACCAACATCTTTAAAAGTGTTTGAATGTTCTAAAATAAATCAAACAGTAGCAAAAGAATTAATTGAATGCCTTTTATAGTTACTAAAATGTTAAAATATTTTAATTGGAGTTTTAAACTTTTTGTAGTAGAGGTATAATTAGTGGTACTAATTTAGGTACAAACCTTATGATTTTTAAATCTTAAATATGAATAAAAAGAAAAAGTCAAGACTGTAAACCAAATTTTTTTTAAAAAGTCCCCCCGCTCCACTGGGCCGAATGGCCCAGCTGATCGAAGCCGGCCTAGCCCCCCTGGCCTATATGGCCTCCCCACCATGAAACCCTAACCCCCCGAACCACGCCCACTTTCCCCACTCCTCCCGCACGATTCCCTCCCCACTCCCTCTCGTTTCTCCAGCGCTGCCACGCTCCTTGCGCCGGAACCCCCCACCCCTGCCGGCGCGCCCGCCCCCGAGGAACCGTCGCCTCCAC
>NC_041384.1:370990024-371158151 GCF_002162155.2 Triticum dicoccoides | reverse complement strand
CCAGGACTTGGCTGGATTCGCGCCTCCACGTCCTTCGGCCCAGACCTCCGCCGCACCAACGAGCAAGTCCGGCCAGCCTTCGCCCTCCCTTCCCGTTCCCGGATGGATCCGGCTGCTTCCACGTCGTCCCCGGAGCCAAGTTCATCCTCCTATGTCTTCTCGCTGCCCGTGGAGAAACAAGCCGCCGCCTGGAGCTCCGTCCTGAAGCTCGCCACCGCCGCCTCCCCGATCTCGTCGGGATTCGCATCACCATCGCCATCTCCGCCCTGACCTCGCTGCCTCAAGCACCACCACGAGCCCGCTGCCATCCCCTTCCGGCTCACTGTGAGCCCCGCGCCCTCCTATTTCCTCTGTGCTCCGGCCTCCCCTCCCCTAGCTTGTTCGCCACTATCACCGGCGCTCGTCGCCGCGCTCGACCGCAGTCGTCGCGCTCCCGCCCGCGCATGTTGCTTGGGGCCGCACCCCGCCTTTGTCCCCGTGTCGCCACCGCACCTCCCTGCCTCGCCCCGCTCCCGCAGACTGCTGCTGCACTCCGCCCGCTGCTAGCGCGCCGTGCCCGCCTTCTTCTTGCCGCGCCGCGCCCACCTGCCGCTCACTGCTCCGGTCGGCCCGTGCTGGCCTCGCCCCGCCGCTTCTGCCCTGTGTGACGCCGCGCCACACATCGCCCCGTGTCCGGGTCCAGTACCCACGCCCGCGCCCGTTAACCCGTTTGTGGCCTGGGACAATGACACGTGGGCCCACGCCCAGTAAAACGAAAATCGAATTAAAAAATATATAAAGAATGATAATTAATTAGCAAAATTAATTAAGATAATTAAATTGGTTTAATTAAACTAATTAAGCTTAATCAGTCTAACTAATCAATTAACCTAATTAATCCTGGTAATCAACCCGTTAACTGCTTAATTAGTCTCAACTAATCTTGTTAATTAACTAGGCACACAATGACAGGGGGCCCCATCCCTGTTGACCAGTCAAACCTTGACCGGTCAATTGGGTCCCCCTTGGCCCACATGTCAGCCCCTCTGGTACGCTTTTGTGTACCCAGAGCTAGGTGCTCATAGTATTTTACATTTATTTTTGAATTAAGTTAAATTCAGAAAATGAATAAAACTTTGAAAATTAATAGAAAATAATCCGTAACTCGGATGAAAAGACTTTGTACATGAAAGTTGCTCAGAACGATGAGACGAACCCGGATACGCAACCCGTTCGTCCGCCACGCATCCCTAGCATAGCGAGCACGCAACTTTTCCCCTCCAGTTCATTTGTCCGAAAATGCGGAACACCGGGGATATTTTCCCGGATGTTTCCCCCCTTTCACCGGTACCACCTCATACCGCGTTAGGGCACACCTAACATCACGCTTTGTCATGTCATGCATCGTCATCCATCTGTTTGCTTAATATTTATTGTTTCTTCCCCCCTCTTCTCTTGCTAGACACCGAGACCGACGCTGCTGCTACCCAGTACGACTATGGTGTTGACAACCCCTCTCTCTTGCCAGATCAACCAGGCAAGCCCCCCCCCCTTGATCACCAGATATAGCCTATTCTTCTCTATACTGCTTGCATTAGATTAGTGTAGCATGTTACTGCTTTCAGTTAATCCTATACTGCTGCATAGCCTGTCCTTGCTACTACTGTTGTTACCTTTACCTGCTATCCTACTGCTTAGTATAGGATGCTAGAGTTCCATCAGTGGCCCTACACACTTGTCCGTCTGCCAAGCTATACTACTGGGCCGTGATCACTTTGGGAGGTGATCACGGGCATATACTATATACTTACACTGTTACATTACCGGTGATACTGTTCGGAGATGGGGGCTGAAGGGGCAGGTGGCTCCATCCAGGTAGTGGTGGGCCTGAGTTCCCGATGGTCCCCGACTGTTACTTTGAGGCGGAGCGACAGGGCAGGTTGAGACCACCTAGGAGAGAGGTGGGCCTGGCCCTGGTCGGCGTTCGCGGATACATAACACGCTTAACGAGATCTTGGTATTTGATCTGAGTCTGGCTACTTGCCTATACGCACTAACCATCTACACGGGGACAGTTATGGGCACTCGACGTCGTGGTATCAGCCGAAGCCTTCGTGACGTCAGCGACCGAGCGGCACGCGCCGGGTTGGACTGGAACGCCTACTCTTGTATAAGGGAGGCTAGGTCTGCTCACCGGCCGCGTACGCAACATGCAGGTGTGTAATGGGCGATGGGCCCAGACCCCTATGCCATAGGATTTAGACCGGCGTGTTGACCTCTCTGTTGTGCCTAGGTAGGGCTGCGACGTGTTGATCTTCCGAGGCCGGGCATGACCCAGGAAAGTGTGTCCGGACAAAGGGGATCGAGCATGTTGGGAAATGTGGTGCACCCCTGCAGGGAAGTTGATCTATTCGAATAGCCGTGTCCCTTTGTAAAAGGACGACCCGGAGTTGTACCTTGACCTTATGACAACTAGAACCAGATACTTAATAAAACACACCCTTTTCAAGTGCTAGATACAACCCGGTGATCGCTCTCTAACAGGGCGACAAGGAGAGAATCGCTGAGTAGGATTATGCTACACTATGCTACTTGGTGGACTTACCATCTACTCTCTTCTACATGCTGCAAGATGGAGGTGGCCAGAAGCGTAGTCTTCGATAGGACTAGCTATCCCCCTCTTATTCCAGCATTCTGCAGTCCAGTCCACATATGATAGCCTTTTCCATTTGATACCAATGCATACATATGTAGTGTAGCTCCTTGCTTGCGAGTACTTTGGATGAGTACTCACGGTTGCTTTGCTCCCTCTTTTCTCCCTTTCTATACCCGATTGCTGCGACTAGACGTTGGAGTCCAGCAGCCAGACGCCACCGTTGACGACGACTCCTACTACACTGGAGGTGCCTACTACTATGTGCAGCCCGCTGACGACGACCAGGAGTAGTTTAGGAGGATCCCAGGCAGGAGGCATGCGCCTCTTTCAATCTGTATCCCAGTTTGTGCTAGCCTTCTTAAGGAAAACTTGTTTAACTTATGTCTGTACTCAGATATTGTTGCTTCCGCCGAGTCGTCTATGATCGAGCTCTTGTTTTCAAGCTTCGAGGCCCCTGGCTTGTAATATGATGCTTGTAAGACTTATTTTATTTGTAGAGTTGTGTTGTGATATCTTTCCATGAGTCCCTGATCTTGATCGTACACGTTTGCGTGTATGATTAGTGTACGGTCAAAATGGGGGCGTCACAATAAGGGGTTTAAGGGTTATTGGATGCACAAGTAGTATCTCTACTTGGTGCGGAATTTTTGGCTAGCAAGGATGGGGGGCAAGCACCACATGTTGAAGGATCTATGACAATATAACTTCTATGTGAATATGAACAAACATAAACCATTACATTGTCTTCCTTGTCCAACGTCAACAATTTTTGCATATAATATTCAATCACAAAATATTTCCATGATAGTGTATTTGCATGTGAAAGTTCTCTTCCTTATACTAGTTATTCGTGAATTGCTTGTATGACCAATATTGTGATTGTCAAGCCTCAAAAGATTCACTTTCTAAACCCAATGTGAAGCTACCACTAGGCATGATATAATTTCAACTTCATGATATTCAATTCATTCAATGATTTACTCATAGGATATAAGTGAAGCACAAGAGTAAATGACGAGCTACTCCAAAAAAGATATAAGTGAAGATCAAGCGAGTAGTTAAGTAAATAGATAGCTATTTGAGGACTCTCTCTTATTCAAAAACTTTGATATCTAAGCATTTTATTAAAACAACAAGCAAAACATAATAAAATGACATTCCAAGAATAGCAAAGATCATGTGAAGAACAAAAACTTAGGGTCAACCGATACTAACTGATATATGTTGAAGAAGAAAGGTGGGATGCCTACCGGGGCATCCCCGAGCTTAGATGCTTGAGACTTCTTGAAATATTATCTTGGGATGCCTTGGGCATCCCCAAGCTTGAGATTTTGTGTCTCCTCAATTCTTCTCATATCACGGTTTTCCTAAATCTCAAAAGCTTCATCCACACAAAACTCAACAAGGACTCGTGAGATAAGTTAGTATAAACCAATGCAAAAACCTTATCATTCTCTACTGTAGCAAATCACTAAAATTATTATTCAACATTGCACACTAAATGTCTCTGCATATTTAATACTCATATCCTCAAATATAATCATTAAACAAGCAAACATGTGCAAACAGAACAGCAACCTGCCAAAACAGTGCAATCTGTAAAGAATGCAAGAGTATCAATACTTCCCTAACTCCAAAATTTATGAAAATTTGCCACACTGTAGAAAATTTATCAGAGCTAATTCTGCAAAAAGTTTGAATATTTTATCACATTCTTACTTTTCTAGGAAATTTTTGCAACAGCGGTAAACTTTCTGTTTCCAAACAGCAACATGTATACTTGCAAAATAAGCATGGCAAAGGCTATCATTGCCACTTTTATTGAAATAAAAGATGAAAAATATTATTATAAATAACAGCAAGCAAATCCTAACAAAATAAAATGACGCTCCAAGTAAAACTCATATCATGTGACGAATGAAGACATAGCTCCAAGTGAGGTTACCGATAATGTTGAAGACGAAAGAGGGGATGCCTTCCGGGGCATCCCCAATCTTAGTTGCTTAGATATTCCTTGAATATTACCTTGGGTTGCCTTGGGAATCCCCAAAATTAGGGTCTTGTCACTCTTTATTCTCCTCATATCGACATCTCACCCAAAACTTGAAAATTTCAATCACACAAAACTTAACAGAACTTTGTGAGATAGGTTAGTATGATAAAGAGCAAACCATTTCACTTTTGGTACTATCAAAGACAAGATTCATAATTGTTATCACACAATGCCTACTGTATCATATCATTTCCACAATTTATATTGATCAATATAAGCCATTGAAATTAGAAAACAAGCAAACTATGCATTGAAAACAGAATTTGTCAAAAACAGAACAGTCTGTAGTAATCTGTACTCCAACCATACTTATGCTACTCCAACAATTCTAAAAAACAGGAAAACTTGGGTAATTTGTCTATTAATCTTCTTCAAAAAGAATCAGTATTTTATCACACTTATGTTAAAAATTAGAATTATTTTCCTGAGCACAAAAGTTTCTGTTTTTCAGCAAGATCAAATCAACTATCACCACAGACCATCCCAAAGGTCTTACTTGGCACTTTATTGAAACAAAAGCTATAAAACATGATTAATATAGTATACTAATCATGTTAACACACAAAAACAGTGGGTAAAAGTGTTGTGTTGTCTCCCAACAAGCGCTTTTCTTTAATGCCTTTTAGCTAGGCATGATGATTTCAATGATGCTCGCATAAAAGATAAGAATTGAAACATAAAGAGAGTATCATGAATCATAAGTTCCTCTCTCATAATAATTTTCAGTAGAATCATGAATAGATTCATCAATATAACCATCACAAAAAACTTTCTTTTCATGATCCACAAGCATAGAAAATTTATTACTCTCCACATAAGCAATTTTATTCTCATTCACAATAGTGGGAGTATCATATGAAACTTGAATACTAAAAATTGTTCCCACATTAAGAGAGTAATGTTCAGTAAAAGGATATTAAAAATTATGAAAATAATTATCACTACTTTTTATAACATAAGTATCATCACAATAATCATCATAAGTAGGAGGCATGCAATCATCGTAGCAAATTTGATCATTCAAAGTAAGGGGACTAAAAAGATCTTCTCCATTAAGCATAGCACCACCAAGCTTGGGACAAACATTAATTGCAGTAAATAAATTCTCAAACATGTCATTCTCATCAAACATAGCATCCCCAAGCTTGTGGCTTGGCATATCATAAGCATAATCATTCTCATCATTAATAGTATGAATAGCACCAACGATATAGTAATTGCCATCATCATAATTTCTCAAGTTGGTGCCAAAAAGATTTTCAAGATTATAATAAGTATCATTATCTTCCCAATCATAATCATCACAATAAGCAATGGGCATAATAAAATCATCATCAATAGTGCTCTCGGACATTGTGCCATAAGACATAGAAGTAATATCATCATCAAGTGCATCATCCTCCACAATTATTTTTGATTCATTTTCATGAGGCACAACAATAATAGGAGCAACACTATTTGGGAGAGATACCTTTTTACCTCTATTCTTTCTTCTTCTTCACCACATCATGTGTGGGTTTCATTAATTTTTTCAAGCTTCTCATTGAAGAGATTGATTGGATAGGAAGCTCCTCCTCGTTACCTATTTCATCATGAGAGACAATAGGAGGGAAAGTGGAAATCTGTACCCTTTCATTAGTATTCCTTTTATATTCTATTGGTTTTCCCATCTTTCTATAGTTGGCAATATAAGCATTCTCATTGCAATTTACCATGCAAAACATATATATTCTTTAGTTTGGTTTCAATGTCATCTGTGAGAATGAATACTTCAAACCAACTATTTTTATGTGTCAATTCTTCACTCCCCAAAAATAGACAAAGCTCATTATAAAGTTCAAGTCTGATCAAGTTATTGCAATATTTGGACACGATTCGATCATGAAAAATCATGCATTGGAAATTAAGATGACCAACCTTATTGCAAAGTTCACAAGTAATAGGACAATGAGAAACATAATTTTGTAGCAAATTCATCTATCACTTTGAAGAAAGAATTGGTTCTATCATGTTTATGCTTCTTGCAAAATCTATCTTCCCTATAAGGCACGTCTTCACAAACTTTATGCGCTCCACAAAAATTGACATGCTTATAAGAAACATTTTTGTCATGACTTGTGCAATCATCATTAGCATTTTGGATATTCAAAGTATTCATACTAACAACATTGCAATCATGCTCATAATTCAAATATTTTGTGCCAAACATTTTATTGACTTCTTCTTCTAACAATTGAGCACAATTTTCTAAACCATCATTTTCAAGAAAAAAATTATAAAGATGATCAATAATATGATGCAACCTCAATTCCATTTTTATGTAGTTTTCTTTTATAAACTAAACTAGTGATAAAACAAGAAACTAAAAGATTCGATTGCAAGATCTAAAGACATACCTTCATGCACTCACCTCCCCGGCAACGGCGCCAGAAAATAGCTTCGTTGACGGGGTGTGAGTGTCGCTTACCTAACCTCCCCGACAATGGCGCCAGAAAAGAGCTTGATGTCTACTATGCAACTTTATTCTTGTAGACTCGTGTAGGGCCTCCAAGCAAAGAGTTTTATAGGACAGTAGCAATTTTCCCTCAAGTAGATGACCTAAGGTTTATCAATCCGTGGGAGGTGTAGGATGAAGATGGTCTCTCTCAAACAACCATGCAACCAAATACAAGAAATCTCTTGTGTCCCCAACACACCCAATACAACGGCAAATTGTATAGGTGCACTAGTTCGGCGAAGAGATGGTGACAAAGGTGTAATATTGATGATAGAAATATATTTTTATAATCTGAATAAATAAAAACAGCAAGGTAGCAATTGATAAAATGGAGCAAAAACGGTATTGCAATGCTTGAAAATGAGGCCTAGGGTCCATACTTTCGCTAGTGCAATCTCTCAACAATGCTAACATAATTGGATCATATAACCATCCCTCAACGTGCAACAAAGCATCACTCCAAAGTTCCTATCTAGCAGAGAACATACGAAGAAATCGTTTGTAGGGTATGAAACCACCTCGAAGCTATTCTTTCCGATCGATCTATCCAAGAGTTCGTACTAAAATAACACCAAATAATTTCAGATTCATAATACTCAATCCAACACAAAGAACTTCAAAGAGTGCCCCAAAATTTCTATCGGAGAAACAAAGACAAGAACGTGCATCAACCCCTATGCAAAGATTACCCCAATGTCACCTCGGGAATCCGTGAGTTGAGTGTCAAAACATATATCAAATGAATCAATATGATACCCCATTGTCACCACGAGTATTTATTTGCAAAACATATATCAAGTGCTCTCAAATCCATAAAATTATTCAATCAGATAAAACAAATCTCGAAGGGAAAACCCAATTCACAACATGATAGAGAGGGCAAAACACCATATGATCCGACTATATTAACAAAGCCCACGTTACATCAAGATCATGACATCTCAAAGAACACGAGAGATAGAGAGAGATTAAACACGTAGCTACTGGTACAAACCCTCAGCCCCAAGGGTGGACAACTCCCTCCGCATCGTGGTGGCCGCTGGGATGATGAAGATGGCCATCGGTGATGATTTGCCCCTCCGGCGTAGTGCCGGAACAAGGTCTAGATTGGTTTTCGGTGGCGATAGAGCCTTGCGGTGGCGGAACTTCTGATCTAGGGTTATTTCTGATGGTTTCACGCGAAGATGGGCCTCGAGGAGAGCACATCCCACCGGGGCAAGGCAGGCCCACCAAGCGTGCCCTGCTGGGTTGTGCCCTCCTCGTGGCTCTTCTGGCCCTCCCATGAAGCTTCGGGGGTCTCTTTTATTCCCAATAAATCATGAAAAAGTTTCAGCTCATTTGGAGAACTTTCATTTCTGCACAAAAAACAACACCACGGTAGTTCTGCTGAAAACAGTGTCACTCCAGGTTAGTTCCATGCAAATCATACCAAAACCATATAAAATTGTCGTAAACATGGCATGAATACTTCATAAATTATATATACATTGGACATTATCATATTCGGACACCAGAAGTCTTCTGGAGAGTACCGGGTACATATCGGGTCACCGGAAGGGGTTCCGGGCACCCCCGACAAAGATATGGGCCTAATGGGCCAAGAGGGGAAACACAGCAGCCAGCAGGGGCTGCTGCACCCCCATATGGGCTGCACCTTAGGAGGAAGGAAAGGGGGAAGAGAGAAGGAAGTGGAGGGATTCGGCCTCCCCCTTCCTTCCCACCTCCCTCCTCTTTCCTTCCCCCTCCAATGAATATGGTAGGGGGCAATTGGATAAGGCCCCCAAGTAGGATTCCTCCTACTTGGGGAACCCCATGGCAGCTCCCCTCCCCCTCCCACTATATATACGTGGGGAGGGGGCGCCTAGAACACACAAACAACATCTGTTAGACGCGTGCAGCGCCTCTCTCCACAGATTACACATCCGGTCATATCTTCGTAGTGCTTAGGCGATGCCCTGCACAAATTACTTCACCATCACTGTCACCAAGCCGTCATGCTGATGGAACTGTCCCTCGACACTTTGCTGGATCAAGAGTTCTAGGGACGTCATCGAGTTGAGCATGTGCAGAACTTGGAGGTGTCGTATGTTCGGTGCTTGATCGGTTGGAACGAGAAGAAGTTCGACTACATCAACCGCGTTATCAAACGCTTCTGCTTTCGGTCTACGAGGGTACGTGGACACACTCTCCCCCTCTCATTGCTATGCATCTCCTAGATAGATCTTGCGTTAGCATATGAATTTTTTTGAAATTGCATGCGACGTTACCCAACAGTATTACAGAACGGGTAAAGAGACTTGCCGGTAACGAGATTGAACTAGGTATGTGGATACCGACGATCGAATCTCGGGCAAGTAACATATCGATGGACAAAGGGAATTATGTATGTTGTCATAACGGTTCGACCGATAAAGATCTTTGTAGAATATGTAGGAGCCAATATGGGAATCCAGGTTCCGCTATTGGTTATTGACCGGAGGGGTGTCTCAGTCATGTCCACATAGTTCTCAAACCGTAGGGTCCGCACGCTTAACGTTCAATGACGATATGGTATTATATGATTTATGTGATTTGGTGACCGAATGTTGTTCGAAGTCCCGGATAAGATCACGGGCATGATGAGGAGTCTCGAAATGGTCGAGAGGTAAAGATTGATATATAGTACAATGGTATTCAGACACCAAAGTGTTCTAGAGGGTATCGGGTACTTATCGGGTCACCGAAAGGTGTTTCGGGTACCCCCGACAATCCTATGGGCCATATGGGCCTTGTGAAGGAACACACCAGCCCACAAGGGGCTGGTGCGCCCTATAAGTCTATAGGAGGAGGAGAAGGAAAGGGGGAAGGGAAAGGAAAGTGTGGATTAGGATTCCCACTTCCTTCCACTTCATGCATACATGGAAAGGGGGGCAAGGCAAGTCAGGGCCCCTAGGGCGGAGGTGATGTCTACTACACAACTTTATTCTTGTAGACACGTGTTGGGCCTCCAAGAGCAGAGTTTTGTAGGACAGTAGCAATTTTCCCTCAAGTGGATGACCTAAGGTTTATCAATCCGTGGGAGGCGTAGGATGAAGATGGTCTCTCTCAAATAACCCTGCAACCAAATAATAAAAAGTCTCTTGTGTCCCCTACACACCAAATACAATGGGAATTTGTATAGGTGCACTAGTTCGGCGAAGAGATGGTGATACAAGTGTAATATTGATGGTAGAAATATATTTTTACAATCTACATAAATAAAAAAACAAGGTAGCAAATAGTAAACGAGCACAAAAATGGTATTGCAATGCTTGAAAATGAGGCCTAGGGTCCGTACTTTCGCTAGTGCAATCTCTCAACAGTGCTAATATAATTGGATCATATAACCACCCCTAAAGTGCGATGAAGAATCACTGCAAAGTTCCTATATAGCGGAGAACATAAGAAGAAATCGTTTGTAGGGTACGAAACCACCTCGAAGCTATTCTTTCCGATCGATCTATCCAAGAATTCGTACTAAAATAACACAAAATAATTTCAGATTCATAATACTCAATCCAACACAAAGAACTTCAAAGAGTGCCCCAAGATTTCTACCGGAGAAACAAAGACAAGAACATGCATCAACCCCTATGCGTAGATTACCCCAATGTCACCTCAGGAATCCACGAGTTGAGTGCCAAAACATACATCAAGTGAATCAATATGATACCCCATTGTCACCATGAGTATTCATTTGCAAGACATATATCAAGTGCTCTCAAATCCATAAAAGTATTTAATGCAATAAAACAAAATCTCAAAGGGAAAACTCAATTCACAACAAGATAGAGAGGGCAAAACACCATATGATCCGACTATATTAACAAATCCCGCGATACATCAAGATCGTGACATCTCAAGAACACGAGAGAGAAAGAGAGAGCGAGAGATTAAACACATAGCTACCAGTACAACCCCTCAACCTCGAGGGTGGACTACTCCCTCCTCATCGTGGTGGCCCCCGGGTGATGAAGATGGCAACCGGAGATGATCCCCCCTCCGGCAGAGTGCCAAAACGGGGTCTAGGTTGGTTTTCGGTGGCTACAGAGGCCTGCGGCAGCGGAACTTCTGATCTAGGTTAACCCCGAGGGTTTTCGGAATATTTGTGAATTTATAGGGTAAAGAGGGGGTGCGGGAGGCCACCAAGGTGGGCACAACCCACCTGGGCACGCCTGGGGGGCCAAGCGCACCCTGGTGGGTTGTGCCCCCCTCGGGGCACCCGCCAGGTGCTGCTCTGGCCAATCCTGGGTGTTCTGGTCCATAAAAATTCCCCAAAAAGTTTCGCAGTGTTTGGACTCCGTATGATATTGATTTATGCGATGTAAAAAAAGCAAAAAATAGCAATTGGCACTCGGCACTGGGTCAATAGGTTAGTCCCAAAAATGATATAAAGTTGCTATAAAATGATTGTAAAACATCCAAGAATGGTAATAAAACAACATGAATACTTCATAAATTATAGATATGTTGGAGACGTATCAACATCCCCAAGCTTAATTCCTACTCGTCCTCGAGTAGGTAAATGATAAAAGAAATAATTTATGAAGTGTGAATGCTAGCAAAGTGCACAAGTTTGATCAATGAAAGTTTCAATCACTTTTCCTAGCATCATAACAACTATTATTTCTTATAAAACTTCTCATGTTATAGTAGCAACCAATTCACATGTTAAGGTTCAAACAATGAATTCTCTTGAAACTCAACAACCTATGTTCTCAGTCACCAAGCAATTGTAATTCAACTTATTCAACAGAGTTTAAGTAGGAGCTCCATATACTCAACCATCATATAGTCTTCTATGATTGCTAACTCTCATCGCATACACATGAGCAAAACGTTTCAACCGGACACATAGAAAGATAGGGGCTTATTGTTTTGCCTCCCAACGTATTCATCTCAAGGGTTATGTCAACAATAATAACTCATGCTACCCATATCCAACTGGATATATGTGCCTAGATCTTTCCTCACCACATGACGCTTGCCAAAAGAGAAAAATAAAAAGGAATAGAGGGAAGAACTTTGACTCTTTGCATAAAAGTAAATACATAAAAGTAAAAGATAGGCCCTTCATAGAGGGAAGCAGAGGTTGCCATGCACTTATTTGTTTGTATGCTCAACCCCTTAGTTCAAAAGAATGTCACATTATATTTCCCCTGATGATAGCAACCTTTATTATGCAGTCTGTCGCTTTTATTATTTGCCATCACAAGTTCATAGAACGCTCAATTTTCTCTTACACTAAATGTTCTAACACTTTTAGAACCAATTTCTATTGCCTTATTACACCGATGACAACTTACTTGAAGGATCTCGCTCAATCCTTAGGTAGGTATGGTGGACTCTTGAAATTAAGATTTGGGTTTAAGGGTTTTTGGATGCACAAGTGGTATCTCTACTTGGCGCGGGATTTTTGGCTAGCAAAGATGGGGGGCAAGCACCACATGTTGAAGGATCTATGATAATATAACTTCTGTGTGAATATGAACAAACATAAACCATTATGTTGTCTTCCTTGTCCAACATCAACAATTTTGGCATATAATATTTTGGTGGGGGCTCACAATCACAAAAGATTTCCATGATAGTGTATTTGCATGTGAAAGTTTTGTTCCTTATACTAATTATTCGTGAATTGGTTGTATGACCAATATTGTGATTGTCAAGCCTCAAGAGATTTCACTTTCTAAACCCAATGTGAAGCTACCACTAGGCATGATATAATTTCAACTTCATGACATTCAGTTTATTCAACAATTTACTCATAGGATATAAGTGAAGCACAAGAGTAAATGACAAGCTACTCCAAAAAGATAATGTGAAGATCGTGAGCATAATATTTCTTTCTCTCAAATTAATTTAAGTGAAGCAAGAGAGAATTTCTTCAAAAATACTAAAGCACACCGTGCTCAAAAAGATATAAGTGAAGCATTAGAGCAATTCCATAGAAAAGACCTTCGTTGACGGGATGTGAGTGTCGCTTACTTAGCCTCCCTAGCAACTATTTAAGGACTCTATTTTATTTAAAAACTTTTAGATCTAAGTATTTTATTAAATCATAAAGCAAAATGAAAATAAAATGACATTCTAAGAACAACACAACTCATGTGAAGAAGCAAAAACTTAGGCTCAACCGATACTAACTGATAATTGTTGAAGAGGAAAGGTGGGATGCCCACTGGGGCATTCCCAAGCTTAGATGCTTTAAACTTCCTAAAATATTATGTTGGTATGCCCAAGCTTGAGCTTTTGTGTCTCCTTAATTCTTCTCATATCACGGTTTTCCTAAATCTCAAAAGCTTCATCCACACAAAACTCAACAAGGACTCGTGAGATAAGTTAGTATAAACCAATGCAAAAACCTTATCATTCTCTACTGTAGCAAATCGCTAAAGTTGTTATTCAACATTGCACACTAAATGCCTCTGCATATTTAATACTCCTATCCTCAAATAGAATCATTAAACAAGCAAACATATGCAAACAATGCAAACATAACAACAATCTGCCAAAACAGTATAGTCTGTAAAGAATGCAACAGTATCAATACTTATCTAACTCCAGAAGTTATGAAAATTTACCCCACTGTAGAAAATTTATCAGAGCTCATTTTGAAAAAAGTTTCAGCATTTTATCACATTCTGAATTTTCTAGGGAATTTTTGCAACATCGATAAACTTTCTGTTTTCCGACAGCAACATGTAGACTTGCAAAATAAGCATGGTAAAGGCTATCCTTGACACTTTTATTGAAATAAAAGATGCAAAACATTATTATAAATAACAGCAAGAAAATCCTAACAAAATAAAGTGATGCTCCAAGCAAAACACATATCATTTGATGAATGAAAACATAGCTCCAAGTGAGGTTACCGATAATGTTGGAGACGAAAGAGGGGATGCCTTCCGGGGCATCCCCAAGCTTAGTTGCTTGGATCTTCCTTGAATATTACCTTGGGGTGCCTTGGGAATGCCCAAGATTATGGTATTGTCACTCCTTATTCTCCTCATATCGACATCTCACCCAAAACTTGAAAACTTCAATCACACAAAACTTAACGGAACTTTGTGAGATAGGTTAGTATGATAAAGAGCAAACCATTTCACTTTTGGTACTATCAAAGACAGTATTCATAATTGTTCTCACACAATGACTACTGTAGCATATCACGTTCACAATTTATATTGAGCAATATAAACAATAGAAACTAGAAAACAAGCAAACTATGCATTGAAAACAGAATCTATCAAAAACAGAACAGTCTGTAGTAATCTATACTCCAACCATACTTCTGCCACTCCAAAAATTCTGAGAAAATAGGAAAACCTGGGTAATTTTTCTATTAATATTCTACAAAAATAATTAGCATTTTATCACGCTTCTGTTAAAAAAGAATTGTTTTCCTGAGTGCAAAAGTTTCTGTTTTTCAGAAAGATCAAATCAACTATCACCGTAAGCTATCCCAAAGGTCTTACTTGGCACTTTATTGAAGCGAAAGCAATAAAACATTATTATTACAGTAGCATAAGGATGTGAACACACAAAAATGGTAGGTAAAATGTAGCGACCCGACCTCAAACGGTCAAGTCTCCATGCTTCAGTGTCATCCCTGGATCGGTAATGCTGACACACACAGTACTCGAAGGATTTATAACAGAGTAGCAACCACACACTTATTACATCGAATGTCTCAAAAGAGAACTTATTACAATAATTGTGGCATAAGGCCATCTAATACGATAACAGAAGAAGGCTTGGAAGATAAAGTGAGTCCATCAACTCCAACGGCATAGCTGAGCTGCACGACAACGACCTAACGAACCTTACTCCTCGTCTGAAAAGTCTGCAACATAATATGCTACAGCCCGAAAACGGGTCAGCACATGGAATATGCTGGCAATGTAACACAGTAGAGCAAGAATAGAATAATGCTATCACTACATGCATATTTGGGCTGGTGGAAAAGCTCTATGGTTATAGTTTTGCGAAAAGCCAATTTTTCCCTAAAACAAAGGAATAGATTTTATTTAACTATCATGGTAGTTGAAACATCATTGAGAAGGTTCCTCCAACTCAATCCCAATTAAAAAGTAATTATCAACCCAACAATATTAAATTAGAGTGATGAGATACATATGATAATCCAAGTACTAGATACTCAAGATGTCCTTAACCGAGGACACGCCTAACCATGATTAGATTGTACACTCTGCAGAGGTTCCCCACAAGACTCGATCTCCTCCGTTGGATTTCTCGCACTACATGGTGTTTGAGAAACGGATGACCGAGACACAGTCTTTCAGAAGCATTAACTCTAACCTCGGGTACACAGTACCAACCTACATCCCTCTACATCTGCTAGCCTACCACTGGAAGAGGTCATGCAACTTACTCAACTATGCTAGAGCCCATAATAGCTTGTGGCTGCACACGGAAGTTTCTAGCATGAAATATCTCAGTTCCCTTTGAGCTTGGGTGGCGGACCTTAGGATTATCACACGGGTACTCCGGGATATCCTAGGACAACACTGGATTCTCTAGGTGGCCGACAAGCAATCCACCTAGATGTGTATTAAAGTTGCCACCTTAAGTTGAACCATTAATTAACAATCTCACATCTGTCATGGATTCACTCATCCAAACCACATCTCCGAGCATAGCATAGCTATATAAGCAATACGTAGAAGTAACTCCCAAGGGTTTGATAATAACAGGGCAATAGGTTCTACCTCATCAACTATTTCCCAAACCCACAAGTTAATCACAACCTAATCATGCAATGTTTGAGGATTGGAACTAATGCATAAAAATTGGGTGATAAAGGGTATGATCAAAGTGTTACTTGCCTTGCTGATGATCCGTGAAACCTAGAGACTCGTAGTAGCACGCTTCGCACTCCGGGTGTTCTATCGCAAAAAAAAATAGCATACATAAGCAATCAAGCAAATACGCACGGGTAAAACTCAAGTAAGAAGATCTAACCAGAAAGTTCAACTTATGAACTCCGGTTTGCAAAAAGAATCAAATCGAACAGAGCAACAAAACTCAAACTACGAAAGAACCAAGATCCGATTACTAATATGTACTAAAGTCAAATTTTACAGTGACAAAATCTTGTTCAAGTTGGTTAAATGGAAAGAGGGCTTTGAGACGAAGATCTAGGCGCTTGAATCGCATGATTCCGATAAACGAGCAAAAAGATAAACTAAAATGAAAATCGGATCTGAAATCCGAGAAAAAGAAAAACTGACGAATAGGCTAACGAACGAACGTTCGCTCTCTGCGGGTAACGGGTGAAAACCGTTCGTTAAAACGAACGAACAGGCGTTCGCTAAATGAATAAACCAACGAAAAAACGATCTAAAAGAATAAACCAGAATTTTTAAAAAACCGGATCTAGATCTTGGGTTTACCGAAATAAACCAACGAGAAAAATGGCGGTGGCTCCGGCGAAGTCAGTGGCGGCACGGGCGGAGCTGCGGCGGCGGTGGCACGGCGGCGGGCTGCAGCGGCGGCGGAGCTGCGGTGGCTCGGGGCGGCAGGGCTGGCGACGGTGGTGGTGTGGGGGTCGAGGCGGGGCCGGCTCGGCCTTTAAAGGGGCCGGGCGAGGCGGCGGCTTGGGCAAGGGGCCGGGGGAGGAGGAGTCCTCCCCGGACTCGGCGGTGGCAGCGTGCGCCGGCCGGACTCCGATCGGAGTCGGTCGGTGCGAGAGGTGGGCTGGCGCGGCTGGCCAACTAGGCCTCGGCCCAGTTCGGTCCGGCGGAAAAACTTAAAAAAAAATTCCATGCAGAAAAATGCTAAAAATAAATACTAAACAGACGCCAAAAATCCCGAAATAAAATTTCCCCGTCCTCTAAAATCTACCGGACAAGGGAACATTTATTTAGGCCTTAAATGCAATTTGAAAAACGTGAATTTTTCCTATGCAAATAAAATAGCAATAAAATCCCAAATAAAATATTTATTTGTTTTTAATACCTTTCCTCCAATATTCCATTGTTTTTGGGGAAGTCATATTATCCCCTCTCATTTTTTTATATGAAATATTTTTGGAGAGAAAATAATAAAACAAATTGATCCTCGTTTCGATATTTGATAGAATTCAAATATGAAAACAGTGAAATCCCCAACTCTCTCCGAGGGTCCTTGAGTTGTTTAGAATTTCGAGGATCGCGAAATGAATATGAAATAAACTATGATATGCATGAATGATCTATGTATAACATTCCAAATTGATAATTTGGGATGTTACAAACCTATCCCCCTTAAGATGAATCTCGCCCTCGAGATTCGGGTTGGCTAGAAAATAGGTGTGGGTGGTCTTTGCGAAGATCATCCTCTCGTTCCCAGGTGGCTTCATCCTAGGTATGGTCGCTCCACTGAACTTTGCAAAACTTGATAACCTTACTACGGGTGACTCGGCTGGCAAATTCAAGAATCCTGACTGGCTTCTCCTCATAGGTCAGATCACTGTCCAACTGAATCGCTTCCAAGGGCACAGTATCTCTTAGCGATATATCGGCCATCTCAACATGACACTTCTTCAGTTGTGAAACATGAAACACATCATGAACTCCTAACAGTCCTTCAGGTAACTCCAACTTGTAGGCAACCTCTCCCATACGTTCCAAAATCCGGTACGGTCCTACAAATCTCAGGGCTAACTTTCCCTTAACTCCAAAACATTTAACACCTCGCATGGGTGACACTCGCAGATATGCTCTGTCTCCAATTTCATAGGTTACTTCCTTGCGTTTTGAATCTGCATAACTCTTCTGCCTGGACTAAGCTACTTTCAGTCTATCTCGAATCAACTTAACCTTCTCTTCAGACTCCTTGATCAAATCTGGTCCAAACAACTGTCGGTCTCCAACTTCATCCCACAACAACGGCGTCCTGCACTTGCCTCCATACAGGGCTTCGAACGGTGCCATCTTCAAACTGGCCTGGTAGCTGTTGTTGTATGAGAACTCCGCGTAGGGCAAATTGTCATCCCAACTAGATCCATAATCTAGTGCACAAGCTCTCAACATATCCTCCAGAATCTGGTTGACTCTCTCGGTCTGTCCATCTGTCTGCGGATGGAATGTTGCACTGAACTCTAGCCTTGTACCCAAAGTCTGGTGCAGTTGATGCCAAAACTTTGAGGTAAATTGTGTTCCTCTATCTGATACGATGATCCTTGGAACTCCATGTAGACATATGATCGTGGTCATGTATATCTTGGCCAACTTCGCACTTGTATACGTGGTCTTCACTGGGATAAAGTGAGCCACTTTGGTCAAGCGATCAACTACTACCCATATAGAATCATATCCTGATTTGGTCCTGGGCAATTCGGTGATAAAATCCATGCAAAGCTTATCCCACTTCCATTCGGGTATCGGCATAGGCTGTAATAATCCTGCTGGCTTTTGATGTTCCGCTTTCACTCTCTGACATACATCACATACGGCTACATACTCAGCAATATCCTTCTTCATACCAGTCCACCAGAAATGTTCCTTCAAATCCACATACATCTTGGTGTTTCCGGGGTGTATCGAGTATGGTGAGTCATGAGCCTCCTGAAGTATTAACTTCCTGATCTCTGTGTTGTTGGGCACATAAACACGGTCCTCAAACCATAAGGTGTCGTGCTCATCCTCACAAAAACCTTTGGCCTTTCCTTTGCTCATTCTCTCTTTTATCTCGGCAATCTCTTTGTCATCTTTCTGAGCTTCTCGAATCTTTCCTAACAATGTATACTGAACTTCCATTGTTGCAACAAAACCTCTAGGAACAATCTCCAGTCGAAGTTCCCTGAGATCCTCTGCTAACTCTTTTGGCAATCCTGTGCTTATGAGGGTGTTAGCATAACTCTTCTGGCTCAAAGCGTCTGCTACGACATTGGCCTTGCCTGGATGATAGTGAAGCTTCATGTCATAATCCTTTATAAGCTCCAACCATCTCCTCTGCCTAAGGTTCAGCTCCTTCTGGGTGAAAATGCACTTCAAACCCTTCTGATCAGTGTACACATCACAACAGTTTCCAATAAGGTAATGTCTCCAAGTCTTGAGTGCATGCACTATAGCTGCTAACTCTAAATCATGCGTGGCATAATTCAATTCGTGCGGTTTTAGTTGTCGTGAGGCATACGAAACAACTCTTCCGTCCTGCATAAGAACACTTCCAAGTGCTAAGTGACAGGCGTCGCAATACACTTGGAAATCCTTGCGTATATCCCGCAAAATCAGCACGGGGGCTGTAGTCAGATGTTTCTTTAACTCCTAAAAACTCGCCTCACATTCTTACGTCCATTTGAATTTGTATCCTTCTTCAATAACTCCATCATTGGCTTCGCAATCTTGGAAAAATTCTCAGTAAATCTCCGATAGTATCCCCGAGTCCAAGAAAACTGCGGATCTCTCTAACTGAGGTGGGTGCCAACCACTCAGTGACTGACTGAACCTTGGTTGAGTCTACTGCTATACCCTCTCCTGATATAACATGTCCAAGGAATCCCACTTCCTTCAACCAAAACTCACATTTGCTGAACTTGGCATACAACTGATGTTCCTGGAGTTTCTCGAGAACTAAACGCAAATGGTCCTTGTGCTCCTCTTCATTCTTCGAGTATACCATTATATCATATATGAACACCACAACAAACTTATCCAAATATTCCATGAACACCTTGTTAATCATGCTCATGAAATAGGCAGGGGCGCTAGTCAGTCCAAATGACATGACCATACCTTGTGGTAAATGCGGTTTTAGGTATATCCTTCTCCCGGATCTTTAGCTGGTGATATCCTGATCGCAGATCGATCTTCAAAAACACCTTAGCTCCTTGCAGTTGGTCAAACAAATCATTGATCATCGGCAGTGGGTATTTGTTCTTGATCGTCACCTCATTCAACGCCCGATAATCAACAACCATCCTCAATGATCCATCCTTCTTCTCAACCAAAAGCACTGGGGCTCCCCACGGTGATGAACTTCATTGGATGTAATGTTTCTCCAATAACTCCTTGATCTGCTTCTTAATCTCCTCCAGATCATTTGCGAGCATCTGGTATGGTCTCTTCGATATAGGCCCGGTGCCTGGCAACAGTTCTATCAAAAACTCGATGTCTCGATCTGGCGGCATGCCTGGTAATTCCTCTGGAAATACATCTGGGTAATCCTTTACAACAGGCACTTCTTCTTGAACAATTCCTGAGAGGGAATTTACTTGAGTTCTCCTTGTCGCATGCCTGGATACATACTTGATCCTTTTTCCCTCCGGGGTGGTGAGATAAATCGACTTACAAGCACAGTCAATGCTTCCTCCATACTTTGACATCTAGTCCATGCCTAATATCACATCCAATCCTTGTGACTCCAAAATTATTAGGTCTGACGGGAAACATGGCTACCAATGGTTAAGGGTATCCGGTCGCACCATCGGCCAGCCATATACTCTGCTCCACGTGAACTTACTAACAGGGGGGTCCTAAGGGCTTGGGTTGGTAGTTTAAACTTATCCATGAATCTCCTTGATATGTATGAATGTGATGCACCAGTATCAAAAAGAACAAGGGCGGTAAAATACTTAACCAAAAACTTACTGATAATTGTGTTTGGCTGCCCTTCAACCTCCTCCACGTTAACGTGGTTCACTTGTCCTTTGTTGAATGGATTGAGCTTCTTCCCAGCACTCCCATTACCATTTCCATTCTTCACTTCAGGGCACTCCGTGGCATAGTGTCCAGTCTTCCCGCACTTGAAGCAAGTAATGTGACTTAGGTCTCTCTTGGCGGGTGTGGCTGGATTGGAGCGGTTCTGATTGTTGCTTGTTCCGTTCCCAGTCCCATTCTTGGAACCATTGTGATTATGCGAACTTCCTCCGTTGTGGTTATGACCTCCTGTAACGCCCACGATGCGGCTATATCTCCCACGTGTCGAAGCACGACTTAGAGGCATAACCGCATTGTAAGCAATGTCGCAAGAGGGGTAATCTTTACACATCCCATGTACTGAATACGAAAAGAGATACATAGTTGGCTTACAATCGCCACTTCACACAATACATGAATAAAGCATTACAACATCCAGATACAATCAAGGTCCGACTATGGAACCAAAATAGAAGAAGACCACCCCTAATGCTACAGATCCCCGATCGTCCCAACTGGGCTCCACTACTGAACAACTGGAAACGGAACAACATAACGAACACGATCTTCATCAAGCTCCTCCTTGAGCTTGGTTGCGTCACCTGCACGGTATCATCGGCACCTGCAAACTGGTTTTGGAAGTAATCTGTGAGTCACGGGGACTCAACAATCTCACACCCTCGCGATCAAGACTATTTAAGCTTTTGGGAAGGGAAAAGGTATGAGGTGGAGCTGCAACAAGCACTAGCATATATGGTGGCTAAACTTACACAAATGAGAGCGAGAAGAGAAGGCAAGGCACGATCGAGAATCTATGATCAAGAAGTGATCCTAGACTACTTACGTCAATCATAACTCCAACACCGTGTTCACTTCCCGGACACCGCCGGAAAGAGACCATCACGGCTACACACGCGGTTGATGCATTTTAATTAAGATAAGTTTCAGGTTTTTACAACCGGACATTAACAAATTCCCATCTGCCCATAACCGCGGGCACGGCTTTCGAAAGTTCAAATCCCTGCAGGGGTGTCCCAACTTAGCCCATCACAAGCTCTCACGATCAACGAAGGATATTCCTTCTCCCAAGACAATCCGATCAGACTCGGAATCCCAGTTACAAGACATCTCGATAATGGTAAAACTAAACCAGCAAAGACGCCCGATGCGCCGACATCCTGATAGGAGCTGCACATATCTCGTTCTCATGGCAACACCGGATTGTCCTGACTTCCGGTAGGCCAGCCCAGAGTTGCCCCTGGTGGCCACCGGCGGTCGACAGGTTTGGACCAGCACTTAGACAAGCACTGGCCCGAGGGAGTTAAATAAAGATGACCCTTGAGTATGTAGAACCCAAGGGAAGGTGGTAGGTTGTTAGTGCAAATGGTAAAACCAAGGTTGGGCCTTGCTGGAGGAGTTTTATTCAAGGCGAACTGTCAAGGGGTTCCCATAATACCCAACCGTGTAAGGAACACAAAATTAAGGAACATAACACCGGTATGACGGAAACTAGGGCGGCAAGAGTGGAACAAAACACCAGGCATAAGGCCGAGCCTTCCACCCTTTACCAAGTATATAGATGCGTTAATTAAAATAAGAGATATTGTGATATCCCAACAATAATCATGTTCCAACAAGGAACAAACTTCATCTTCAACTGCAACTAACAACGCTACAAGAGGGGCTGAGCAAAGCGGTAACATAGCCAAACAACGGTTTGCTAGGACAAGCTGGGTTAGAGTTTTGACATGGCAACATGGGAGGCATGATAAGCAAGTGGTAGGTATCGCAGCATAGGCATAGCAAAAGAGCGAGCATCTAGCAAGCAAAGATAGGAGTGATTTCGAGGGTATGGTCATCTTGCCTGAGATCCTGCAAGGAAGAAGATCGAGTCCATGAAGAAGACACACAGACGAAGTCGAGCGGATCCTCACAAACGCGACGTTATCAGAACCAACCCGAAGAAGCAACACTGGAAAGAAGCAAAAAATCATGGTAAACAACCATCACATAATCATGGCATGATGCACAATCAAGTATGATGCATGTCCCATTTAATGAATCATGGCATGGCAAAGTGCACAAGCAATCCTACAAATTAAGTGGAGCTTAATGCAACGAGTTGCATATTGACGAAACACCACGTTCAAGTTATTTAGTTCAATCTCGTTTATGTACCCAACAATATTAAATGTTGTTAAACATGGCAAGAGGGTGAATCAAATTAAAACTACCTATCTAGGCAAGTTTAAATGAGGCCGGAAACAACTAACAACAATTCCGGTAAATCTCCATATGCATGTTTTAAGGTTTGGTACTGTTCTGCCCTAAACACAATTTTAGGGTTGTTAAACATGCAAAGTCATGCCACCATGTTAAACTAGGCATTTTTCTACCCCATTTACATATAAAGATTATTAGGTTTGGAGCTACGGTTAATTAGTTATGAAATAAAGCATTTTAACATGGCATAGGAGCAAATTTAATCAAACAACATTTTAAACATTTTAAATATGGATGAAAGTTGGATATTATGAAACTAGACAGAATTCTAAACATTTTTCATATAAGAAGTTTTTTAATCTGATGCACGGTTAATGAGTTATTATATGCACGATGCTTAGGGGTTTTTCTATAAATCTGTAAATCCTCGGATAATAGCTAAATTCGCAGAACTGAAAAAACATGATATGGGCCGAATATGGCTGGGCCAACAAGAGCAGGGCGTTGGAGACAGCTCACCCATGGGCCATGGCCCAGTTCGAAGGTGAGGTGAGGCCGGCAGGGGGGCCGATGCAGGCCGAGGCGAGGCCGGCCCAGGCGAAGTCAACGCGGGCGAGGAGTTCGCTCTCTCGAAGGAAGCAGAGGATGCAACACCAGGGGCTTGCAGGCGAGGCAGGGCTTGGAGGCGGCTTGGCGCCGGAGATGATGATGGGGAGGTGCGGAGGTCGGAGGAGGAGGTCACGGGGTCGAGGACGACGGATCCCAACCTAGCCAGAGGCAGGGTCGAGCTCATTCTGGCCGGGGCCGAGGCGATGCAGTCAACGGCGCAGGGTGGTTGCAGTGGCTGCAGTTGCCGCTCGTTGCAGAGGAGATGTGGCGTGACAAGGAACTTGCAGCGGTGGGCGCCACGCTGGAGAGGAGGCGGGCTTGGCGATGCACTTGGCGAGAACGAGGTCGGGGCGCAGGACTCGCCGGATCTGACGGGGACGACGACGAAGACAAGCGAATCCGGGCGCTCGAGGAGCTTGAACGACGGCGGCAGAATTCCTGTGATCCATAGGAGAGAGAGACCTTGAGAGGAGAAGAAACGAGAACGGAAGGAAGGAGAGGGAAGGGCGCGGGACGACGGAGCACTGGCCTGGGCGGCCGTAGTCGACCTCCGGCGAGGCAGGAGATCTGCTGGATCTTCCGACGAGCGGCGCGGGGACGAGGTGAGGAGGTGCTCAGGCGCTTGTGCGCTGGATCGAGGGCTCGAGGAGCACCTCTCCTTTGGTGCTGGACACCCACGGGAGCAGGGAAGGGGAGGCGGCTGCGAGCTGGTTAGGTGGATCGGGCAGGGGAGATCCCGATGAGGATTTGGTGGAGAGGCGGCGCTGCGATGGGACAAACCTCCTAGAAATTATGGTTGGGTTTATTTGGTAGGTAGTGGTCTTAAATATAGTAAGGAGGTCCAAAAGAGGGCTAGATCGGACCCCCCGATTTAAATCGGGCGGTCGAGAAAAATAGGCTAGGGAGTCCAATAAATAAAACGAAGATGTTTTGTAGACGTTTGGGGATGATCTGGACCCAACGGTGATGACTGCCTGGGTCGGGTTCGGGACAACTTCCGGACGCGCGCGAGGGGTTCGATGCACTGCACAAAGAGGGGTAGGCTGGGCCTAGGTGGACTGTGGAGAGCGGGTTGGTCTGAGAGAAGAGGGGAGAGATGCAGCTCGGCACGGTTTCCGGAGACCGAAAACGTCCGACAATAGACCGGCTATAATGCCGCTATAGCTTAACGGTTGGACTAATCAAACAAACTCCGAATGCAATGAAACTTGACAGGCGGTCTATCTACACTATAATAAGACCACACGCCAACATTCAACCCAATCCGAGAACATTTTCCGGCCACTTATAAAATAATATTTCGGACATGCCGCGGGCGCCTGCAAGTGTGACTGGGCTCAGAACGGACAACAGACGGAACCGGGGAACCCAGACGGATGCAAGTTTTCGAAAACATGCAGATGCAATGCGGATGATGACATGGCAAGATGCAACACGCAAGCGAATGACATGGCAACAACGGCGAACAACTGGGAGACACCTGGCGCATCGGTCTCGGGGCGTCACAACACTCCACCACTACGAGAGGATCTCTTCCCGAGATCTAGGATGGCACCGGAGGGAAAAAGGAAGAGGAAGAGAAGAGGAAGAGGTAAAACTAGTTGCTTCTTTGACAAACAAGTGAAACCAAAGAACCTCGAGAGGTTGAACAAATATAAAGGAAGAATGCCACGAAGATGAACAAAGTTGAAAACACTCCGTTAGAAAAGAGGAACAAGGAACATCACGAGAACCCTGTAGGTTGAAAGACATGAGAAAAGGGTTGCAATGGACAAGAAGTACATCCAAGCACTCCGGTAGCAACGAAATGTACAAGGAACGATAAGAACAATTGTGACAACACTCTGGTTAAAACAAGATAGAGAAGGAATAAGACTGATATAATTTGGACAGCACTCCGACTGAAAATGGAAGGAATAGAACATGAACTTGACAAGATGAGAAGATACTTGATGAAATCAACAACACAGTGCCTCCTTAACTATTGAAAGAAAGGCACAATGGGTAAGAAAGATTTCAGATAGCACTCCGGTTGAGAAGGGAGGCAAAACTTGATAGAATGGAGAGAACTCGAATGAAAACACGCCACTCCGGTTGAATGGATAAGCAAAGGAAAGAACATGATCTTTGACAACAAATGGGATGATGGGTCGAAGGGTGCAACATTACAATGCCTCCGGAAGAATGAGAGAATGGAAAGGAATGAACGGAGAATAAAACAACATGTTCTACCTCAAATGAATTTGAGAGAGCATCCATAAAAAGAAGGATTGAACGGAGTTGTTGGGAAATCAACAACGAAAAGAACAGGCTTGTTGAGGGCTTATGGAAAACATCTCAAAAACTTGAGGTGAAAACCTGCCACAAACGAAAACAATTGCTTGCTTGAGAGCGACGAAGAGATGAAAACATCTTTCATCGCAACAATAGGAGGAAACTTGGATCATCGATAAACACCATAAATAGCAACATTCCTTAGGGAAGGTTTTAGGTGAAATATAACCCAAGATAATTCCAATGAAGAGATTGATGGATTTAAGATATCTCATTCTTGACAACATGTGAATTATGAAACATGAACTCAAATTATGAAGAATGACATAGCACCACCTCAAATGATACGGTAGAAAGAATTGCACTTCGGAATGCAAGATGAAGAAGGCTTGAACTCCTCAAACAAAACATGTGTCGAGCACCATGTTTATTTTGGAGTATAGTTTAGCGGAACATAATCTTCAAGAGAAAATCTTGAAGAACAATTGAAGAATGAAAAGAATCCTTGACGAACCACCATGTAGAGCCTCCATGAAGAACTCCGATAATAAAAGAATGATCAAATGCAAGAAAGTTGAAAAGAACAAGATGAAGCCTTGCAATGATTTAGATGGATCTTTCGCGATGATATAATTGAGAGATGTTGGAGCTTCGGGAAAGTATGAAGCACTTGAACCGAGAACTAACTCATCATGAACAAACTCTGGAAAAATGAATCCATCATTTGGATGAAACAAGAATAAGAATTATGTTATGCGTATCCTACACCAATTTAAATTGATGACAAGCAATGGATTGCATACAACTTATTCTCGTAGAAAGGATTAAGATAGATATAGCGCAAACTTCAGAAGGTCTTCAACGAACCATCAGTAGGATTGGAAAGAGCGAATGAATTTATATGATAACCAAGGAAGAGAACTCTTGACCAAACCACCGTAAGAATTGAAAAACGAACGAAGTAAAGGGATGAATCACCGGTAAGAATTTGAAAACTAACAAAGATACTTGGGGAAATTTAGATACAAGAGAATGAAGAGATCACGAGCTGATTAGATAATACTTGAATGAAGCACCGGTAAGATTTGGATAATGAGAGCTGAAAGCTGGAAATGAAAATTCTGACATGATGGCCTCCGGAGAATCAAAATGAAAAGACTCCTGAAATGCTCCGGATGGATGACAAGAATTCCCACAATCGAAAAGAATTATGAGAGGATGGAATCAAGCTAGAACCACACATCTCTGAGAGAAAGGAGCAAGATTGCCGAGAAAAACTCTTCTTCGGTCTTCAAGATTCGAGAATGACAACGAGAAACACCATCATGAATTGTTGAGGCACTCCGGAATGAAGAATGGAAAGGTTGAGCCAACGATGAAAAGAATTTGAAAGATCTTGGAGAAATACAAATGACTGATGATAATTCCTTCATACGTCAAACTTTGAAAGATTTGAGAATAGCTCCGGTAAAATTAGAAGAGTCAGGTAAGATCCTAGGAAAGACCTGTGAGTTAGGGCCCACTCAAAAGATACACTATAGAACAATTTAAAAGAGAGAAATCACCGGTTGAATTAAATGGCTAGAATGAGATAACAACCTCGAAAGAGCTTGAAAGAATTACGAATAGGAACTTGAATCTCCAAAGATATCTTCAGCACTCCAGAACAATTGAATAGCAAGAAGTGGATGATTATGAGGTGCACCGGCATGAGAAAACATTTGAAACGAGGAAAAGATATGACCGACAAAGCTTGAATTGAATCCACCGGAGAAGAAAGAGAACGAATAATGATAACTTGAAGCTCCGTTAGTATCTTCTTGAGAATCACCGGATAAGAACATTGACGGAAAAGGAATGGAGATTCTTTCCATCAATAAAAGGATACTTGAATAAGAAATCTAAGTCCTTGAAGAAAAAGGGTGGGAGGGTGGGAAAACAAAGACAACTTGGAGATGGATGAAGCAAACACCGTCGAGAAGAACTGATCATTGATCTTGCGGATGTTGAAATGATCGGATCCACTTGACGAGAAACACACCGGTTGAAAAGATTGACATGACAATCTCGATTATCATGAAGGATTGGTATTCACATAGGAGTATCAGAACACCACTTAGGAAAGGTATGGAATCAACATTTGACTTCGAAGCAACTCGAATACCACAACTGAAAACAAAAACAAAGGATTGGCTTGCAGAATAAGCCGGAACAAACATATGATAGAGATTTCATCCAAAGTTTTCGTGGTGGGGCCTACACGGGCTTGATCGTACAACACCATCATGTACAAGGCGGTGCACATGACATACGAATCGTCCCCGAGTTAGCATAGCCAAGGACTCTTTAAGACACAACGAGACCACCGTAAAAACCAACTATGGATAGGCAGACCACTAGACGTCGAACCCCAATCTCATATCATGCATCTGTCGGAAAGATATCCTAAGAGCTACTTGAATTCCCACTTATAAACTCCCGAAACTTTCCAGTTATGCAATCAGGTGTTGGGGATACAGGGGAAGCATAATATCTCACCCAAAACTAGCAAATCCTACATCCAGCTGTATCCATCCTTCAACACATAACCAAGAAACCTTCGGAAATCATTTACCTCAACCTTCGAAAAGCATCCGTTATACGAGTTATGGCAATACTCCCGAACTCCCGCCCTAGTACTGGGTGGCGTCGAGGTTATCTCACCAACAACTGCATAAAAGAGATTTTCGATGTCGGCGAAACTCAAGAATTCTAGAACTGCAACGATAAAATTGTGACGACAAGACCTCGTAGCTCAACTCCCCGGGACACTGCCACAATCCCTAAATGTCAGGTGGCACCAAGAACAATGTTCTCGTCACAAAACCATCGGAACGATTCCAAGATACCCAGGTGATCCTAATTTTTTTAGTGAAATTTGAGAAGAGAAGAGTCAAAACTCTACGTCAGGAGGCCTCACCAGAGCGACGAAGGGACTGAGGAGTAAAAAGAATCCTACTCTCTGATATATATAATCCTAAAATACTCAAAAAAAATTTCTAGACTCAACAATGCCAGCGATTCGATCAAGCAGGGGGCTCCTAAGTCGGGGAAGGCTCTGATTACCAACTTGTAACGCCCACGATGTGGCTATATCTCCCACGGGTCAAAGCACGACTTAGAGGCATAACCGCATTGTAAGCAATGTCGCAAGAGGGGTAATCTTTACACATCCCATGTACTGAATAAGAAAAGAGATACATAGTTGGCTTACAATCGCCACTTCACACAATACATGAATAAAGCATTACAGCATCCAGATACAATCAAGGTCCGACTACGGAACCAAAATAGAATAAGACCACCCCTAATGCTACAGATCCCCGATCGTCCCAACTGGGCTCCACTACTGAACAACTGGAAATGGAACAACATAACAAACACGATCTTCATCGAGCTCCTCCTTGAGCTCGGTTGCGTCACCTGCACGGTATCATCGGCACCTGCAAACTGGTTTTGGAAGTAATCTGTGAGTCACGGGGACTCAGCAATCTCACACCCTCGCGATCAAGACTATTTAAGCTTTTGGGAAGGGAAAAGGAATGAGGTGGAGCTGCAGCAAGCACTAGCATATATGGTGGCTAAACTTACGCAAATGAGAGCGAGAAGAGAAGGCAAGGAACGGTCGAGAATCTATGATCAAGAAGTGATCCTAGACTACTTACGTCAATCATAACTCCAACACCGTGTTCACTTCCCGGACACCGCCGGAAAGAGACCATCACGGCTACACACACGGTTGATGCATTTTAATTAAGATAAGTTTCAGGTTTTCTACAACCGGACATTAACAAATTCCCATCTGCCCATAACTGCGGGCACGGCTTTCGAAAGTTCAAATCCCTGCAGGGGTGTCCCAACTTAGCCCATCACAAGCTCTCACGGTCAACGAAGGATATTCCTTCTCCCAAGACAATCCAATCAGACTCGGAATCCCGGTTACAAGACATCTCGACAATGGTAAAACTAAACCAGCAAAGCCGCCCGATGCGCCGACATCCTGATAGGAGCTGCACATATTTTGTTCTCAAGGCAACACCGGATTGTCCTGACTTCCGGTAGGCCAGCCCAGAGTTGCCCCTGGTGGCCACCGGCGGTCGACTGGTTCGGACCAACACTTAGACAAGCACTGGCCCGGGGGGTTAAATAAAGATGACCCTTGAGTATGTAGAACCCAAGGGAAGGTGGTAGGTTGTTAGTGCAAATGGTAAAACCAAGGTTGGTCCTTGCTGGAGGAGTTTTATTCAAGGCGAACTGTCAAGGGGTTCCCATAATACCCAACCGTGTAAGGAACGCAAAATCAAGGAACATAACATCGGTATGACGAAAACTAGGGCGGCAAGAGTGGAACAAAACACTAGGCATAAGGCCGAACCTTTCACCCTTTTCCAAGTATATAGATGCGTTAATTAAAATAAGAGATATTGTGATATCCCAACAATAATCATGTTCCAACAGGGAATAAACTTCATCTTCACCTGCAACTAACAACACTATAAGAGGGGCTGAGAAAAGCGGTAACATAGCCAAACAACGGTTTGCTAGGACAAGCTGGGTTAGAGTTTTGACATGGCAACATGGGAGGCATGATAAGCAAGTGGTAGGTATCGCAGCATAGGCATAGCAAAAGAGCGAGCATCTAGCAAGCAAAGATAGAAGTGATTTCAAGGGTATGGTCATCTTGCTTGAGATACCGCAAGGAAGAAGAACGAGTCCATGAAGAAGACACACGGACGAAGTCGAACGGATCCTCACAAACACGTAGTTATCAGAACCAACCCAAAGAAGCAACACCGGAAAGAAACAAACAATCATGGTAAACAACCATCACATAATCATGGCATGATGCACAATCAAGTATGATGCATGTCCGGTTTAATGAAGCATGGCATGGAAAAGTGCACAAGCAATCCTACAAATTAAGTGGAGCTCAATATGCAATGAGTTGCATATTGACGAAACACCACGTTCAAGTTATTTAGTTCGATCTCATTTATGTACCCAACAATATTAAATGTTGTTAAACATGGCAAGAGGGTGAAGCAAATTAAAACTACTTATCTAGGCAAGTTGAAATGAGGCCGGAAACAACGAACAACAATTCCGGTAAATCCCCATATGCATGTTTTAAGGTTTGGTACTGTTCTGCCCTAAACACAATTTTAAGGTTGTTAAACATGCAAAGTGATGCCACCATGTTAAACTAGGCATTTTTCTACCCCATTTACATATAAAGATTATTAGGTTTGGATCTACGGTTAATTAGTTATGAAATAAAGCATTTTAACATGGCATATGAGCAAATTTAATCAAACAACATTTTAAACATTTTAAACATGGATGAAAGTTGGATATTATGAAACTAGACAGAATTCTAAACATTTTTCATATAAGAAGTTTTTAAATCCGATGCACGGTTAATGAGTTATTACATGCACGATGCTTAGGTTTTTTTTTTTGTAAAACTGTAAATCCTCGGATAATAGCTAAATTCACAGAACTGAAAAAAACATGATATGGGCCGAATCTGGCTGGGCCAACAAGAGCAGGGCGCTGGAGGCAGCTCACCCATGGGCCATGGCCCAGTTTGAAGGTGAGGTGAGGCCGGCAGGGGGGCCGATGCAGGTCGAGGCGAGGCCGGCCCAGGCGAAGTCAACGCGTGCGAGGCGTTTTGGTTCTGAACTAACAACTGCATCAGTGTATTGTGCTGCTGGATCAACTGAGTGAGCTCCGGTGGGAAGGTAAATATGGGGTCATGTCTCGGAGGCATCTGAGGGTTTAGAGGGAAGAGAATAGAATAGAATGAGGTCTAGTGAGAGAAACACTACCCATATGCACATGAGACAAACACAATCATATCGCTCAATCAATCAAGCAAGGGCATATAATCGATCTAACTATCGTTACAAAAGTGCTCGGACTATACTATATACATGGAGGAATACTACTGCTGATGTGGTGGTCTACTAGAAATATTGATCGGTCGAAAACTCCATGATGTCCGCTCCAGCTTCATCAACATAGTCATCATCGCTATTTTCGGGGTCCGAGTCGGTGTCGTCGATGAGGATGTAGTCTTCAGAACAAATCTCCTTCGGTTCATCGTCTTCTCCTCCTGGCGTGGGGTCTCCCATGAATACTCCTAACTTCCTTTCCAGATCGTCATTCTTCTCCACTAGTACGACAATTTCCTCCTCATAATCTTCGCGAGTAGCCTTGAGTTGTCAGTACCCCGACTCAATGCCACATCGATCTAGCATGTAACACCTCATATCACTTTGCGGCCTCACGCACGGTATTCCCACGGGTGTCGCCTTACCTTTGCCCGGGTCCGTTTGCGCCTTTTGGCACACGTATATGACAGTGTCGCTAGCATCCATATGATAAGGAGCCCGGGCTGACATGGCTAGTCGTAAACCCAAAGTGGCACAGACTTACAGGGACAGGCATCCATGACCCAGCATCGAACGTGTCGGTCATCAGCGAGTGAATCCAGGCTGTAGCACTGGGCTAGCAGGACTCCGGTGAACCGGGCTGTAGCGGCTAACAGGACTCCGGTATTCATCGCGTGACATTTCCCCGAAGGGACAGACACAGGAACGAAGAAGGACACATGCCGACCAGCCTAAGTGTTCCGGAGCAGTAGCAAGCTACCATGGCTCGGTGGAAACACTAGGAGACATTTCCCGGTGAGAGAGGCTACTAAAGATAAACAACTAGATGGTCAGATCCCACACATACCAAGCATTTCAATAGCATACACACAATATGCTCGATATGTGCAAATACAACATGGCATCACAACATGACTCTAGACTCAAGTAATTTATTCAATAGGCTCCGAGGAGCGAGATATTACAAACATGGGTCTCATGACCCAACAATCAGAGCATACAAATCAAAGCACAAGCGGAAGCTATCATGTCTGGGTACAGACATCTATAACTGAAAAGGGCTGAGAAGCCTGACTATCTACCAGATCCTGCCGGGGCACAAGATCGTAGCTGAGGTAACAAGCTAAACGTCGAAGTCCACGCGAAACTACTAGTGAGACCGAAGTCTCTCTGCAAAAACATAAAATAGGCAAACGTGAGTACAAATGTACCCAGCAAGACTTACATCAGAACTAACTACATATGCATCATTATCAACAAAGGGGATGGTGGGGTTTAACTGCAGCAAGCCAGCTTTGACTCGGTGGCTATCCTGAACTACGACTGCAATGTAACTCTTTTGAGGTGGCGCACACGAGTCCACATATTCCCAATATCAATACACCACTATGGATCCGCTCCCGTCTCCCTACGAGAGCGCCATCCATAGCACTCACGCTTATCTTGCGTATTTTAGAGTATCCACTTTCACTTGTCTATGAACTGATATAAGCAACCCAGAAGTCCTTTACCGTGGACACGACTATTCGAATAGATGATGTTAACCCTGCAGGGGTGTACTTCTTCATACATGTTTCCACCACTTAGCGTCTGCACACGACATGTGCTCGGCAGACTTCAAGCGAAAGCCGACGTGGGTGTAGACCACGACCTACCTAAACACTCAAGTCTCTAGTCCAGGTTTATCACCTATTCGGGTTCCATCCATGAGGAGATCCGGCCGGAGTTTCGCTCACAGCCCCAAACGATGTGAACAGGGTTCCGTGACACCAAACGGGCGCCCGGTATACCCGGCCACGTGCCTACCGCATCACAGCCCACCCCTACGGTCAGCGCTGTCCACGGCCTCCAGCATACTACAAACACCAGAAACTACTTGCAACTCCTGGACAGAGGACAAGGGTGAATAAGAAGTCGAGCGGGGTCATATTTCAGGGCCCAATGTATGGTAGTAGCTGAATCATGGATCACAAACACAGAACTCAGTTCCTGAGGACGACTTCAATGAGACAACCCACCATGTACTCCTACATGGCCTCTCACCGACACCTTTTACCAAATCGTGTTCACACACTTAGCTCACACACAGTAGGACATGTTCACCCGCCTCTGATTCATCCCCGATGAATCAGACCTGACTCAACTCTAAGCAGTAGCAGGCATGACAAACAAACATGAATGAGTAGGCACAACAGGGCTCAAACAACTCCTACTCATGCTAGTGGGTTTCATCTATTTACTGTGGCAATGACAGGTCATGCAAAGGAAAAAGGGGTTCAGCTACCGCAGCAAGTAACAGATGAATCGTTGTTGTCCTAATGCAGTAAAAGAGAGCAGGAGCGAGAGAGTAGGATTGTATCGGAATGAACAAGGGGGTTTTGCTTGCCTGGCACTTCTGAAGATAACATTGAGTCTTCATCAGTGTCAACGATCACATCATCGGTATCACGTCTATCGAGAGGGGACAAATACCGGCAACACAGAAGGGAACACAATCAATGCAATGCACAATATGATGCATGATCATGACATGGCAAAATGAATGTGTTTTGGGCTAATGCAACTAGCAACAGATTAAATGAAGTTGGTTTGAATACAAGATTCAAATTCAAACTCCATATGTGATTATTCAAATGCCATTTAATTGATTTGTGCTAAACAGCAGCTATAAGTTGTTCTAACATGCATGAAAATGGTACAGATGGATTCCTTGAATTTTTCTGATAATTTTTCATATATAATTTATTTCATTTGGAGTTACGGTTAATTTTCTATGAATTTTAGAAGTTTTAGGCATTTTCTGGAATTTTAGAATTAAATAAAATCCAGAAAACATTACTGCGTCAGCATGATGTTGGCATGACGTCAGCAAGTCAACAGGGGCCGGCTCGGGTCAAACCTGACGTGTGGGGTCCACACGTCAGTGACACAGGGGCTAATCCCGCGTTGACCCGGGCTTTGACCCGCTACGGGGCCCACTGTCAGTGTCACAGGGTTAGTTAACAGGGTCATTAGCCCCTAACGACGACGCCACGTCAGCACGCCGGAGACCAGCCGACGGCGACCACAGAACACGGCGGGGCACGCCGGACTTGCGCTAGAGGCGTCAGTTTGGCGCGCTGAGGGCACCAGGGGATGGCCCTTGCTCCCGCGCATCCAGAGGACCGAGTGGGAGGTCGTGGGGTCGCCGGAACTCATGCCGGCGACGAGCTTTGGCGGCAATGGTGTTCGGTGGTGCTCGGGCGCGTCGCTACGGTGCATCAGTGAGCAAATGGAGAGGCTGGGCAGCACCTGCTAGACATGGGGAGCACTAAGAGCAGCTCAGTGAGGCCAGGGGAGCACGGAGGCTATGCGTGCAGCAGCAATGGCGGACGGTGGCTTCGGTGCTCGTGGGGAACGGCGCTACGGCACGGAGGGGAGCATGCTGAGTTAGGGGAGAGGGTCAGTGACTCACGGCGATGACGAGGGGACGCTCGGCGAGGTCGGGGACGGTCCGGAGCCGGCGAATTTGACGAAGATGGCCGGCGGGTCCGAGGTAGAAGACGACGGCGATGGTGGCGATGCAGGGCTTCCGGAGGGCTGTGGATCGGTGGGGAGGAAGAGGGGGTCGAGGCGGAGCTCCTGGGTGCATCGGCGAGGCTAGGGGTGGCCGGTGGCCATGGGTACGGCGACGATGACGGCGAGCTCCGCTCGGTCGCGGGAGGGGAAACAGAGGAGCGAGGGGGAGGGAGGTCCAGAGAGCGAGGGAGAAGTGAGAGGGGGTCCGGGACGTCTCCGTGGCGTCGCGAGGAAGTCGGGGAGGCTGCCACGGCGAAGCAAGAGGTGGCCGGCGTCAGCGCGCGTGCGTCCAGCACGCAGCTGCTTCGGGGCGAGGGGGAGGAAGATGACTGGCAGCTGGGCTGCACAGTAACGGGCCGCGCAGAAGCTGGGCCGGCTACAGGTAAGTGGCCCAGGTACGGGTCTTTCTCTCTCTCTCCTTTTCTAATTATCTCAGTTTTCTATTATTCTGTAAATTTAGGGCTTTATTAAAAATACTCAGACACTTTCAAAAATCATGAAACTAATCATGGCTACTGTTTAGAATATATCCAACAGTAAACATTTTAGTTTATGATTATTTGAGCATTTGAAATATTTAATAGCATTTAAATGCCCAAATGAAAATACTATATGATTTAATTCAGTGACCAAATATGTCCTGCAAAAATATAAACCATTTTTGGTAGATGCTTCCACCTCAAACCAGAAATGTTGAACATTTTTAGAGGACATTTTGAGTTCAATGAAAAAGGTTTTATTTTGACCCTAGTTGAATTCATTTGGTGCTAGGGCTTAGTCAATCCCCATCTCAGGTTTAAATGAAATTTAAACATGATGTAACACTCTAATGCATGCACTAGGCATTGTCAGAACTAGGGATGTGACAACTCACCCCCACTAAACAAGAATCTCGTCTCGAGATTCAAGCGTAGGGTAAGGTGAAGGGGAAACGCAACTAGTATAATCTTCACGATCCAGGGTGCACTTCAGTTGAACGTTGATTCATTCACCATCATTGTCTTGATGTCTTGCTCTGAGAAATCCTGCCAACATGACATGGAGGGAAGAAGGAGACTCTAGAAGGGTCGATCTTCTTGAAGATCGAACAACTCACGGAATGAGACATAGGACCATCTCTCGGGTTGAGACACGAGATACACATCAAGAGGGGTGGAAAGAAACGGATGACGAAGGTTCACTAGGTGGACAACAATTCCACACCTAAGAAGGTGGTAAACGGTTGTCAACGTAGCGAGGAGTTGAGTTGCCATGATACCACGACGAAACATCCTGGAGGAGGGTGATTCGTAGATTATTACCTTAAGTGGCAAAAAGAATTACTTTTGATTCAAAGATCATTGAAACTCTCTTTATCAGCCTAAGGCAAATCACAGCAATCGATTGGCGGGGTTGGTAGAATGGCATACTCAGACTTGGATGATGTGGATTACCTTGTTGAAGACAACGTAATGGATGAATTTGCTTATCACCGGAAATGGAAGAGACCCATGGTAGAATGGCACATTGGCGGTGCAAGCTGGGAACAAAATGCAAATGCTGGGAATGATTCTGGTAACTGGGGAAGAACCCAACAACAGCGAGTGAATTCACTGTTTGAAAAGATCATAGCATTGCCGAGGAAACTGAGAGCAATCCCAGTTAGTGCCGATGATAACACGTAGCGCTTGTGCGTGCTCTCAAGAACTTGAGCATTTCCATATTCATCAAGGTTTTACCAACATCCGTGTCAAGGATCCTGGCAACACAACTTGCTACCACGATGAATGATGATGGATGATGCAGATGCAAAGGAAGATAACACTTCTCAGATTACACCTTAGCGAAGCCAAGGAACAAAATTTGGATGATCGACCGAGAGACATTTAGCACTCCGCTTCTAATGTTCTCCTTGATGTGCTAGTGTAACCCATTCATAGAAATGATCTGGTATCTAGAACATCAAGTAAAGGTCGGACTTCGGGAACACAAAAATCCATAGGGCAACTAGGGAGTAAATCCTACGAAATCCCTATGGGGAGGTGGCCAACTTCATCAATCAAGATATTATAATAACAGGTCTTTCGGCTGGGTGTGTTGGCCATGACATCCACCTCACCGGTTATCGAGAGACCAATACTATAGTCCTTGGGGAAATGTTCCAACCATCATATCTGCCTGAGATTCAGATCTGGTTGGTGTCAGAATATTCCAGGCTCATCGAGTCCAGGAAGAAAAATGAAAGTTTGCAACACAAATCGACGAGATGACGTTGCGGGATTCTCGGGAGATGAACTACGATAGCAAGCTCCAAAACATGAGCTGGTTCTGCTACAAACATGTGAACACGTTGTCCAAGACAAGCATGACCACAAAGTAGTTTTATAATAAAACACTACCGAGTTCAGGAGGGGGAACCATCAACGAGGGTATCGAAGTCCTTACATAAGTCCGGATTAGCTCTTATGAAGGAACTCCTTCTCCTTGAACAAATCAACCAGTGGCTTGGTGTGCTAGGGATACATATAGATTGAAGGTTGCAAGTCTTCAAACCACAGCATTCTTCGCACGTGTGCATGACTGATTTGGAATGATTCCAAAGAAAGCAACATTGACTTTCTCGAATCCACGGCGGCAACTTGCATCAGATGCACATGAATTAAAGGAAGTCACTACCTTCATCCAAACATATGCTTCATGAGCTAGCATGAAGAAATGCTTTCAAAAGTTTCCAACACTAGCTTAATGTTCAACAAAATCATGGAGGAGATAAGGATGTTGTCAATGGGCTCAACAACAATTCTTCCGGGTTTCCTTTTAAAAGGAATTCCATAGTTAAGTGAACACGGTGATAGCATTGGTTAGACCAAAGATGTAATGGTGTATGCTCGAGGGATCAACCACGAATAAGACACCATTACGAGCATCGTTGGTACTGATTTGATTTGACGATGGCCAACACTCAAATCAAAGGATTGATAAGACAATAGGTCCAACAACTGATCACAGGGACCAATCAATGAAGATATCATCTTTCTTCAACACACACTACACAAGAATATCCCTTTGGAACGAACTAAGTCAGACAAGCTTTTATCTTCCAACTCTCCAAGTTGTTGTCCAGCTTAACCAACTAGCTCAGGGATATCTAACACCGATTCTTGGAAAGAAGGTGGTTCATAAGAAACCAACTTGATCACGGGCTCAACATAACGGTCAGGTGACGACCTGGTGATACTTCCGAGAAGACATTCAGAAAATCACGAACCACCGGTATGTTACTAAGCTCGAGAACAATCTCGCTTTTGAGGGCAAGACGATATAATCAAATGAGTGAGGACTTGACAAGATCCTAACTCATCAATCGAAGGGTGCACCGAAATAAGAACTAGGTAGCACGATAAGTCTTAGAAGGATGATTCAAAAACCAACATGCTAAGAATGAAATTATTATCCTTTAACTACCAAGCAACGAGGTTGCTGGGAGTATTGATTTCACACATCACAATTCATTTGTCGGTATTCCGGTTACATCAACACGAGGGCCGAGGAATGAACAGTGATGGCAAGAAGTATCACTGTACCAAGAGTTCATGGGATGGTGTGCAATTCCTATAACAATCCCGATATAAAGATGGTAATACTCCAAGGTAGAACAGAACAAAAGCTGGATTAGCAATTTGATCTGCGGAGCACAACTTCTTTGACCCAATCCTGGATATGGAAGAGGTACTGGAGTTTGTTTCTCCTAGTCATTATGCGATAGAATGGCTTGACGGACCACAAGAGTAATAGGCATCGATAAACGAACGCACGCATACTCTTGACTATCAATTGATAGACGAAGGTCAGTAGACAACTAAAGAGGGACAACTCAAAGGAACACACGATTTTCTGAGTTGTGGATGCATGGTTTGGCATGTCGAACGAATTCAACATTTCTTCCAGATAACCCATGCAGAGAGGTAGGACTGGCAGAGTCACGATTTATGAATGGAGAACTCCTCAAGAGTACTCTAATTGTGATTTTTTTTTGATCCAATAAACATCTGCCATAATGGTTCATGGTAGTTGGAAGAAGAAGATACCACGGACTTCAAGGACTATCGCAAAGGTTACTAATATCCTAAAGGCACTAGCAATTACTATCCACATGAAGTAGGTAGAGTGAATCTCGGGTTCAGAACCCAGGAGTAGAATACCTACTACTAAGTAGCATCACGGGATGCTTCCGAGAATAAAGGCCAGAATCTTCACACTAGGACACAAATCATGGCTAGACCACTAGATGATCCCCTAAGCACCTAGGGTCATAATAATAATTCCAACATATATGTCGAGGCAATAATTACCTCAACACACCGATTAGTGTGATTGAGCTGGCATAAAGGAGCATCGAAACCAGAGGGAAAGGATTTGCAAATGCATCGGACTATTTAGAAACCTGGGATGACTCGGACAGCATAACGGCTGTAAATGCTCAGAAAAGATTTGAGACATTCACAAAAATGGTGGCATAACCACTTAGAAGCACAATATCAAGGTTCCGAGATCAACAATTAACATACGGAAGTAGTAGGAACTGAACTGAGACTTAAATCCAACAATCTATAAGTCTACTGATTAGTAACACGTGATCCTAATAGAAAGAAGAGATAGCCTAGTTCTTAATCCCCGTAGAAGAGAAGATGATGACTCAGATCAGAAGGCATAAGGTGTAAGGAGTAAAAAGAGCCTTACGTTCCATCCCACAATCAATTCCCTTATATAACTAAAGAATTTCTAGACTCAACTTCGACCAGTTTGGCTCGGTAATCCTACAGGCAGTCTGGCTCTGATACCAACGCTGTCAGGACCCCGACTCAATGCCACATAGATCTAGCATGTAACACTTCATATCACTTTGCGGCCTCACGCACGGTATTCCCACGGGTGTCGCCTTACCTTTACCCGGGACCGTTTGCGCCTTTTGGCACACGTATATGACAGTGTCGCTAGCATCCATATGATAAGGAGCCCGGGCTGACATGGCTAGTCGTAAACCCAAAGCGGCACAGACTTACAGGGACAGGCATCCATGACCCAGCATCGAACGTGTCGGTCATCAGCGAGTGAATCCAGGCTGTAGCACTGGGCTAGCAGGACTCCGGTGAACCGGGCTGTAGCGGGCTAACAGGACTCCGGTATTCACCGCGTGACATTTCCCCGAAGGGACAGACACAGGAACGAAGAAGGACACATGCCGGCCAGCCTAAGTGTTTCGGAGCAGTAGCAAGCTACCATGGCTCGGTGGAAACACTAGGAGACATTTCCCCGTAAGAGAGGCTACTAAAGATAAACAACTAGATGGTCAGATCCCACACATACCAAGCATTTCAATAACATACACACAATATGCTCGATATGTGCAAATACAACATGGCATCACAACATGACTCTATGACTCAAGTAATTTATTCAATAGGCTCCGAGGAGCGAGATATTACAAACATGGGTCTCATGACCCAACAATCAGAGCATACAAATCAAAGCACAAGCGGAAGCTATCATGTCTGGGTACAGACATCTATAACTGAAAAGGGCTGAGAAGCCTGACTATCTACCAGATCCTGCCGGGGCACAAGATCGTAGCTGAGGTAACAAGCTAAACGTCGAAGTCCACGCGAAACTACTAGTGAGACCGAAGTCTCTCTGCAAAAACATAAAATAGGCAAATGTGAGTACAAATGTACCCAGCAAGACTTACATCAGAACTAACTACATATGCATCATTATCAACAAAGGGGATGGTGGGGTTTAACTGCAGCAAGCCAACTTTGACTCGGTGGCTATCCTGAACTACGACTGCAATGTAACTCTTTTGAGGTGGCGCACACGAGTCCACATATTCCCCATATCAATACACCACTATGGATCCGCTCCCGTCTCCCTACGAGAACGCCATCCATAGCACTCACGCTTATCTTGCGTATTTTAGAGTATCCACTTTCACTTGTCTATGAACTGATATAAGCAACCCAGAAGTCCTTTACCGCGGACACGGCTATTCGAATAGATGATGTTAACCCTGCAGGGGTGTACTTCTTCATACATGTTTCCACCACTTAGCGTCTGCACACGACATGTGCTCGGCAGACTTCAAGCGAAAGCCGACGTGGGTGTAGACCACGACCTACCTAAACACCTAAGTCTCTAGTCCAGGTTTATCGCCTATTCGGGTTCCATCCATGAGGAGATCCGGCCGGAGTTTCGCTCACAGCCCCAAACGATGTGAACAGGGTTCCGTGACACCAAACGGGTGCCCGGTATACCCGGCCACGTGCCTACCGCATCACAGCCCACCCCTACGGTCAGCGCTGTCCACGGCCTCCAGCATACTCAAACACCAGAAACTACTTGCAACTCCTGGACAGAGGACAAGGGTGAATAAGAAGTCGAGCGGGGTCATATTTCAGGGCCCAATGTATGGTAGTAGCTAAATCATGGATCACAAACACAGAACTCAGTTCCTGAGGACGGCTTCAATGAGACAACCCACCATGTACTCCTACATGGCCTCTCACCGCTACCTTTACCAAATCGTGTTCACACACTTAGCTCACACACAGTAGGACATGTTCACACACCTCTAATTCATCCCCGATGAATTAGACCTGACTCAACTCTAAGCAGTAGCAGGCATGACAAACAAGCAAGAATGAGTAGGCACAACAGGGCTCAAACAACTCCTACTCATGCTAGTGGGTTTCATCTATTTACTGTGGCAATGACAGGTCATGCAAAGGATAAAGGGGTTCAGCTACCGCAGCAAGTAACAGACGAATCGATGTTGTCCTAATGCAGTAAAAGAGAGCAGGAGCGAGAGAGTGGGATTTTATCGGAATGAACAAGGGGGTTTTGCTTGCCTGGCACTTCTGAAGATAACATTGAGTCTTCATCAGTGTCAACGATCACATCATCGGTATCACGTCTATCGAGAGGGGACAAATACCAGCAACACAGAAGGGAACACAATCAATGCAATGCACAATATGATGCATGATCATGACATGGCAAAATGAATGTGTTTTGGGCTAATGCAACTAGCAATAGATTAAATGAAGTTGGTTTGAATACAAGATTCAAATTCAAACTCCATATGTGATTATTCAAATGCCATTTAATTGATTTGTGCTAAACAGCAGCTATAAGTTGTTCTAACATGCATGAAAATGGTACAGATGGATTCCTTGAATTTTTCTGATAATTTTTCATATATAATTTATTTCATTTGGAGTTACGGTTAATTTTCTATGAATTTTAGAAGTTTTAGGCATTTTCTGGAATTTCAGAATTAAATAAAATCCAGAAAACATTACTGCGTCAGCATGACGTTGGCATGACATCAGCAAGTCAACAGGGGCCGGCTCGGGTCAAACCTGACGTGTGGGGTCCACACGTCAGTGACACAGGGGCTAATCCCGCGTTGACCCGGGCTTTGACCCGCTACGGGGCCCACTGTCAGTGTCACAGGGTTAGTTAACAGGGTCATTAGCCCCTAACAACGACGCCACGTCAGCACGCCGGAGACCAGCCGACGGCGACCACAGAACACGGCGGGGCACGCCGGACTTGCGCTAGAGGCGTCAGTTTGGCGCGCTGAGGGCACCAGGGGATGGCCCTTGCTCCCGCGCATCCAGAGGACCGAGTGGGAGGTCGTGGGGTCGCCGGAACTCATGCCGGTGACGAGCTTTGGCGGCAATGGTGTTCGGTGGTGCTCGGGCGCGTCGCTACGGTGCATCAGTGAGCAAATGGAGAGGCTGGGCAGCACCTGCTAGACATGGGGAGCACTAAGAGCAGCTCAGTGAGGCCAGGGGAGCACGGAGGCTATGCGTGCAGCAGCAATGGCGGACGGTGGCTTCGGTGCTCGTGGGGAACGGCGCTACGGCACGGAGGGGAGCATGCTGAGTTAGGGGAGAGGGTCAGTGACTCACGGCGATGACGAGGGGACGCTCGGCGAGGTCGGGGACGGTCCGGAGCCGGCGAATTTGACGAAGATGGCCGGCGGGTCCGAGGTAGAAGACGACGGCGATGGCGGCGATGCAGGGCTTCCGGAGGGCTGTGGATCGGTGGGGAGGAAGAGGGGGTCGAGGCGGAGCTCCTGGGTGCATCGGCGAGGCTAGGGGTGGCCGGTGGCCATGGGTACGGCGACGATGACGGCGAGCTCCGCTCGGTCGCGGGAGGGGAAACAGAGGAGCGAGGGGGAGGGGGGTCCAGAGAGCGAGGGAGAAGTGAGAGGGGGTCGGGGACGTCTCCGTGGCGTCGCGAGGAAGTCGGGGAGGCTGCCACGGCGAAGCAGGAGGTGGCCGGCGTCGGCGCGCGTGCGTCCAGCACGCAGCTGCTTCGGGGCGAGGGGGAGGAAGATGACTGGCAGCTGGGCTGCACAGTAACGGGCCGCGCAGAAACTGGGCCGGCTACAGGTAAGTGGCCCAGGTACGGGTCTTTCTCTCTCTCTCTTTTTCTAATTATCTCAGTTTTCTATTATTCTGTAAATTTAGGGCTTTATTAAAAATACTCAGACACTTTCAAAAATCATGAAACTAATCATGGCTACTGTTTAGAATATATCCAACAGTAAACATTTTAGTTTATGATTATTTGAGCATTTGAAATATTTAATAGCATTTAAATGCCCAAATGAAAATACTATATGATTTAATTCAGTGACCAAATATGTCCTGCAAAAATATAAACCATTTTTGGTAGATGCTTCCACCTCAAACCAGAAATGTTGAACATTTTTAGAGGACATTTTGAGTTCAATGAAAAAGGTTTTATTTTGACCCTAGTTGAATTCATTTGGTGCTAGGGCTTAGTCAATCCCCATCTCAGGTTTAAATGAAATTTAAACATGATGTAACACTCTAATGCATGCACTAGGCATTGTCAGAACTAGGGATGTGACATGAGTTCTTCCTCCAACTCCATGATCCTTGTCATCGCCTTCTTCAGATCTATCATGCCTGCGCACATCTGGTTCTCCTGGTGACGAATGTGCTGGTTTAACTCCTGGATGAAAGCTGTGATTGATCTATCCTTCCTGGTGCTGATCATCTCCCAGTGCTCATCTCGGCGCCCACAAATCTGGTAAATAGTATCCTTAAGCTCCTTATGGTAAACTTCTCTAATGCATCCCATGGTGATGTGGGCTGCCATACTCTTTCCTAGACTCCAGGTTGGTGCATCAAAGGAAAACTCTATGGGCTTAGTGACTGGCGCGAACATCCTTCCTCGAACTTGAACTTGAATCATCCATCGCTCCTCTTCTGGTAAAGTGGCATTGTAAGTCCCGGTGAAGTTTGGTATTCCAATGTTCAGGTACTTAGTGACTTCCTTAGAGTGTCGTCCAAAAGGTGCTTCTTCATCCGGTTGTGCAAACTTGTTCCTTGCGTCCGCCATCCTAAAGAGTAGAAAAAGGAGAGGAGTCAGAAATGAGAAGAGAGTAGTTATCTAGGGCTTTAGCTTAGTGGTCGTGTCCTACACTCAGCGTGTGCTCTGATACCATCTTGTAGCGACCCGACCTCAAACGGTCAAGTCTCTGTGCTTCAGTGTCATCCCTGGATCGGTAATGCTGACACACACAGTACTCGAAGGATTTATAACGGAGTAGCAACCACACACTTATTACATTGAATGTCTCAAAAGAGAACTTATTACAATAATTGTGGCATAAGGCCATCTAATACAATAACAGCAGAAGGTTTGGAAGATAAAGTGAGTCCATCAACTCCAACGGCATAGCTGAGCTGCACGACAACGACCTAACGAACCTTACTCCTCGTCTGAAAAGTCTGCAACATAATATGCTACAGCCCGAAAACGGGTCAGCACATGGAATATGCTGGCAATGTAACACAGTAGAGCAAGAATAGAATAATGCTATCACTACATGCATATTTGGGCTGGTGGAAAAGCTCTATGGTTATAGTTTTGCGAAAAGCCAATTTTTCCCTAAAACAAAGGAATAGATTTTATTTAACTATCATGGTAGTTGAAACATCATTGAGAAGGTTCCTCCAACTCAATCCCAATTAAAAAGTAATTATCAACCCAACAATATTAAATTAGAGTGATGAGATACATATGATAATCCAAGTACTAGATACTCAAGATGTCCTTAACCGGGGACACGCCTAACCATGATTAGATTGTACACTCTGCAGAGGTTTGCGCACTTTTCCCCACAAGACTCGATCTCCTCCATTGGATTTCTCGCACTACATGGTGTTTGAGAAACGGATGACCGAGACACTGTCTTTCAGAAGCATTAACTCTAACCCCGGGTAGACAGTACCAACCTACATCCCTCTACATCTGCTAGCCTACCACTGGAAGAGGTCATGCAACTTACTCAACTATGCTAGAGCCCATAATAGCTTGTGGCTGCACATGGAAGTTTCTAGCATGAAATATCTCAGTTCCCTTTGAGCCTGGGTGGCGGACCTTAGGATTATCACATGGGTACTCCGGGATATCCTAGGACAACACTGGATTCTCCAGGTGCCCGACAAGCAGTCCACCTAGATGTGTATTAATGTTGCCACCTTAAGTTGAACCATTAATTAACAATCTCACATCTGTCATGGATTTACTCACCCAAACCACATCTACGAGCATAGCCTAGCTATATAAGCAATACGTAGAAGTAACTCCCAAGGGTTTGATAATAACAGGGCAATAGGTTCTACCTCATCAACTATTTCCCAAACCCACAAGTTAATCACAACCTAATCATGCAATGTTTGAGGATTGGAACTAATGCATAAAAACTGGGTGATAAAGGGTATGATCAAAGTGTTACTTGCCTTGCCGATGATCCGTGAAACCTAGAGACTCGTAGTAGCACGCTTCGCACTCCGGGTGTTCTATCGCAAACAAACAATAGCATACATAAGCAATCAAGCAAAGACGCACGGGTAAAACTCAAGTAAGAAGATCTAACCAGAAAGTTCAACTTAAGAACTCCGGTTTGCAAAAAGAATCAAATCAAACGGAGCAACGAAACTCAAACTGCGAAAGAACCAAGATCCGATTACTAATCTATACTAAATTCAAATTTTATAGTGACAAAATCTTGTTCAAGTTGGTTAAATTGAAAGAGGACTTCGAGATGAAGATCTAGGTGCTTGAATCACCTGATTCCGATAAACGAGCGAAAAGATAAACTAAAACGAAAAACGGATCAGAAATCGCGATCGAAAATAATCACGAGAAATCCGAGAAAAATAAAAACTAACGAACAGGCTAACGAACAAACGTTCGCTATCTGCGGGTAACGGGTGAAAACCGTTCGTTAAATGAACAAACAAACAGTCGTTCGCTAAATAAATAAACCGACGGAAAAACCGATCTAAAAGAATAAACCGGATTTTTTTTAAAACTGAATCTAGATCTAGGGTTTACCGAAATAAACCGACGAGAAAAAATGGCGGCGGTGGCGGCTGGCGTGGCGGCGGCACGGGCGGAGCTGCGGCGGCGGGGCGGCGCTGCGGCTCGGGGCGGCGGGCTGGCGGCGGTGGTGGTGTGGGGGTCGAGGCGGGGCCGGCTCTGCCTTTAAAGGGGTCGGGCGAGGCGGCGGCTTGGGCAAGGGGCCGGGGGAGGAGGAGTCCTCCCCGGACTCGGCGCTGGCGGCGTGCGCCGGCCGGACTCCGATCGGAGTTGGTTAGGGTGAGGGGTGGGCTGGCGTGGCTGGCCAACTGGGCCTCGCCCAGTTCGGTTCGGCGAAAAAACTTTTTTTAAAATAAATTCCGCGTAGAAAAACCCCAAAAATAAATACTAAACGGACGCCAAAAATCCCGAAATAAATTTTCCCTGTCCTCTAAAATCTACCGGACAAGGTGAACATCTATTTGGGCCTAAAATGCAATTTTGAAAAACGCGAATTTTTCCTATGCAAATAAAATAGCAATAAAATCCCAAATAAATATTTATTTGTTTTTAATATTTTCCACCAATATTCCATTGTTTTTGGGGAAGTCATATTATCCCCTCTCATATTTTTTTTATATGAAATATTTTCGGAGAGAAAATAATAAAACAAATTGATCCTCGTTTCGATATTTGATAGAATTCAAATATGAAAACAATGAAATCTCCAACTCTCTTGGAGGGTCCTTGAGTTGTTTAGAATTTCGAGGATCGTGAAATGAATATGCAATAAAATATGATATGCATGAATGATCTATGTATAACATTCCAAATTGAAAATTTGGGATGTTACATAAAAGTGTTGGGTTGTCTCCCAACAAGCGCTTTTCTTTAATGCCTTTAAACTAGGCATGGAGATTTCAATGATGCTCGCATAAAAGATAAGAATTGAGACATTAAGAGAGCATCATGACGCATATGACTAGCACATTAGGTCTAACCCACTTCCTATGCATAGGGATTTTGTGAGCAAACAACTTATGGGAACAAGAATCAACTAGCATAGGAAGGCAAAACAAGTGCAACTTCAAAACAATCAACACATAGAGAAGAAACTTGATATTATTGAGATATGTAAGAGCATAAGTTCCTTCCTCACAATAATTTTCAGAAACATCATGAATGGATTCAACAATATAACTATCACATACAACACTCTTTTCATGATGCACAAGCATAGAAGATTTATTACTCTTTATGGCATACATGTCATCATAATAATCATCATAGATAGCAACTTTATTGTCATAGTCAATTGAAACCTCTTCCAAAATAGTGGATGTATCACTAAATAAAGTCATGAGCTCTCCAAATCCACTTTAATTAATATTGTAATAAGATTCAACACCCTCCAAAATAGTGGGATCACTACTACCTAGAGTTGACACTCTTCCAAACCCACTTTCATCAATGTAATCATCATAAATAGGAGGCATGCTATCATCATAATAAATTTTCTTATCGAAAGTAGAAGGAATCAAAGGATCATATTCATTAAGAAAAGCATCCCCAAGCTTAGGACAAGCATTATTTCCAGCAAATAAATCTTCAAACATATCATACTCATTAAACATAGCATCCCCAAGCTTGTGGTTTTGCATATCATCACAATCATTCTTATCAATAGCATGAATGACACCAATAGTATAGCAAACATTATTATCATATTCTTCCAAGCAAGTGCTAAAAATATTTTCAAGATCATAAGGGATATCGTTGTCTTCCCAATTATAATCATTACAACAAGTAGTAGGTATCACAAAATCATACTCAATATCATCATCCTCCATCAACATATTTGATTCACTTTCATGAGGCACAATGGTGATAGGAGCAACATTATTTGGGAGAGATACCTTTTTACCTTTATTCTTCTTTTCTTCTTCTTCACCACATCATGTGTGGGTTTAATTAATTCTTTCAAGCTTCTTGTTGAAGAGATTAATTGGATAGGAAGCTCCTCCTCCTTACCTGATTCATCATAATAAAAAGTAGAAGGGTATTGGGAAATATTTTCCCTTTCATTAGTACTCTCTTCATATTCTATTTGTTTTCTTATCTTTAGATAGTTGGCAATATAAGGATTCTCAATGCAATTTACCGCACAAAACATATAAATTTCCTCTAGATCAAAATCAAGAAATCTCTCGGGATTTGGAAAACCCTTAGTTATACGTTTCATTTCTTCATACCCCAAAAGAAGACTAAGCTCTTTATGATGCTCAAGGGAATCAAGTTATCACAATTTTTGGACACGATTTGATCATGAAACAATTTGCATTGGAGATTTGAATGACCACGTTCAATGCAAAGTTCACAAGGATGACGGAAAAAATTACATCTTTCAGCACAATCATCTAGCCTCTCTTGCAACTTTTTCGTTTCTAAATATTTATGCTTCCTACAAAATCTCTCTGCCCTTTTTAGTGTGCAAATGCACTCCCAATTCACTCCGCAAAAATTGGCATGCTTATAAGAAACATTTTTCTCATGACTAGTGCAATGATCATTAGCATTTTGGATATTTAGAGAGTTCATACTAACAACATTGAAATCATGCTCATCATTCAAATATTTTGTGCCAAACATTGTATTGACTTCTTCTAACTGGAAGTGTTCCAGATAAGATTTTATTGACTTCATGGTATTATGAGTTATGTGATTTGGTGACCGAATGTTGTTCGAAGTCCCGGATAATATCACAGACATGATGAGGAGTCTCGAAATGGTTGATAGGTAAAGATTGATATATAGGTGGTATTCGGACACCGGGAGTGTTTCGGAGGGTATCGAGTACTTATTGGGTCACCCGAAGGTGTTTTGGGTACCTCCGGCAATCCTATGGGCCATATGAGCCTTGTGAAGGAACACACCAGCTCACAAGGGGGTGGTGCACCCTATAAGGCTATAGGAGGAGGAGATGGAAAGGGGGAAGGGAAAGGAAAGTGTGGATTAGGATTCCCACTTCCTTCCCTCACCCCCTCTTTCCTTCCACTTCATGCATACGTGGAAAGGGGGTCAGGGCAAGGCAGGGCCCCTAGAGGGTGATGTCTACTACACAACTTTATTCTTGTAGACACGTGTTGGGCCTCCAAGCGCAGAGTTTTGTAGGACAGTAGCAATTTTCCCTCAAGTGGATGACCTAAGGTTTATCAATCCGTGGGAGGCATAGGATGAAGACGTTCTCTCTCAAACAACCCTGCAACCAAATAATAAAAAGTCTCTTGTATCCCCAACACACCGTATACAACGGGAATTTGTATATGTGCACTAGTTCCGCGAAGAGATGGTGATACAAGTGTAATATTGATGGTAGAAATGTATTTTTATAATCTGAATAAATAAAAACAGCAAGGTAGCAAATAGTAAACGGGCACAAAAATGGTATTGCAATGCTTGAAAATGAGGCCTAGGGTCCCTACTTCTGCTAGTGCAATCTCTCAACAGTGCTAATATAACTGGATCATATAACCACCCCTCGAAGTGTGATGAAAAATCACTCCAAAGTTCCTATCTAGTGGAGAACATAAGAAGAAATCGTTTGTAGGGTACGAAACCACCTCGAAGCTATTCTTTCCGATTGATCTATCCAAGAGTTCGTACTAAAATAACACCAAATAATTTCAGATTCATAATACTCAATCCAACACAAAGAACTTCAAAGAGTGCCCCAAGATTTCTACCAAAGAAACAAACACAAGAACGTGCATCAACCCCTATGTGTAGATTACCCCAATGTCACCTCGGGAATCCGCGAGTTGAGTGCCAAAACATATATCAAGTGAATCAAAATAATACCCCATTGTCACCACGAGTATTCATTTGCAAGACATATATCAAGTGCTCTCAAATCCATAAAAGTATTCAATCTGATAAAACGAAATCTCAAAGGGAAAACTCAATTCATCACAAGATAGAGAGGGGAAAACACCATATGATCCGGCTATGTGTTTAACCTCTCTCTCTCTCTCGTGTTCTTGAGATGTCACGATCTTCATGTATCGAGGGTGGACACTTCCTCCTCATCGTGTTGTCCGCCGGGATGTTGAAGATGGCCACCGGAGATGATTCCCCCCTCTAGCAGAGTGCCAGAACTGGGTCTAGATTGATTTTCGGTGGCTACAGAGGCCTGCAGTGGTGGAACTTCTGATCTAGGTTAACCCCGAGGGTTTTGGGAATATTTGTGAATTTATAGGGTAAAGAGGGGGTGCGGGAGGCCACCGAGGTGGGCACAACCCACCTGGGTGTGCCCTGGTGGGTTGTGCCCCGCTCGGGGCACCCCCAGGTGCTGCTCTCGCCCATCCTGGGCGTTCTAGTCCATAAAAATTCTCCAAAAAGTTTCGCGGTGTTTGGATTTTGTTTGATATTGATCTTTTGCGATGTAAAAAACAAGCGAAAAAGAGCAACTGGCACTAGGCACTGGGTCAATAGGTTAGTCCCAAAAAATGATATAAAGTTTCTATAAAATGATTGTAAAACATCCAAAAATGGTAATAAAACAACATGCATACTTCATAAAATATAGATACGGTTGAGACGTATCAGGGGGCGGCCAACCCTAGGGCACCCCTTGCTGGCTCTCCTCCCCTCCCACCTATATATATATATATATGTGGGAGGGGCACCTCACAAGTACACAACATCAATTGTTAGCCGTGTGCGGCGCCCCCTTCCACAGTTTACAACCCCGGTCATATTCTCGCAGTGCTTAGGCGAAGCCCTACACAGATCACTTCACCATCACCGTAACCATGCCGTCGTGTTGACGAAACTCATCTACTTCCTCAACACCTTACTGGATCAAGAAGGCGAGGAACGTCATCATGTTGAACGTGTGTAGAAATCGGAGGTGTCGTACGTTCGGTGCTTGATCGGTCAGAGCTAGAAGAATTTCAACTACATTAATTGCGTTGTCAAACGCTTCAGCTTTCAGTCTACGAGGGTACATAGACACACTCTCCCCCTCTTGTTGCTATGTATCACCTAGATAGATCATGCGTGAGCTTAGGATTTTTTAAATTGCATGCTACGTTTCCCAGTATTGGCATCTGAGCCAGGTCTATGCGTGGATGATATGCACGAGTATAACACAAAGAGTTGTGGGCGGTGATCGTCATATTGCTTACCACCAGTGTTTTATTTTGATTTGGCGGTATTGTTGGGTGAAGCGGTCTGGACCAACCTTACATGACCACGTTCATGAGACCGGTTCCACTGACAGACATGTAACTAGTTTTGAATAAAGGTGGCTGGCGGGTATCTATTTCTCCTACTTTAGTTGAATCGAATTTGACTACGGCCGGTCCTTGTTGAAGGTTAAAACATCAAACTTGATAAATCACCATTGTGGTTTTGATGCGTAGGTTCGTAGCAGCCACGTAAAACTTGCAACAACAAAGTAGAGGGCGTCTAACTTGTTTTTGCAGGGCATGTTGTGATGTGATATGGTTAATACATGATGTGATATACGTTGTTGTATGAGATGATCTTGTTTTGTAAAAGTTATCGGCAACCGGCAGGAGCCTTATGGTTGTCTCTTTATTGTATGAAATGCAAATGCCATGTAATTGCTTTACTTTATCACTATGCGTTAGCGATAGTTGTAGAATCAATAGTTGGCGAGATGACCACGACACTACGATGGAGATCAAGGTGTCGAGCCGGTGACAATGGAGATCATGACGATGCTTTGGAGATGGAGATCAAAAGCACAAGATGATGATGGCCATATCATGTCACATATTTTGATTGCATGTGATGTTTATCTTTCATGCATCTTATTTTGCTTAGTACGACGGTAGCATTATAAGATGGTCCCTTAACTAAATTTCAAGGTATACATGTTCTCCCTAAGTATGCACTGTTGCGACAGTTCGTCGTGTGTGAGGCACCACGTGATGATCGGGTGTGATAGACTCTACGTTCACATAGAACGGGTGCAAGATAGTTTTGCACACGCGGAATACTCGGGTTAAACTTGATGAGCCTGACATTTACAGAGATGGCCTCGGAACACTGGAGACAGAAAGGTCGAACGTGAATCATATAGTAGATATGATCAACATAGAGATGTACACCATTGATGACTACTCCATATCACGTGATGATCGGACATGGTTTAGTTGATTTGGATGACATATCATTTAGACGACTTGAGGGATGTCTATCTAAGTGGGAGTTCTTAAGTAATTTGATTAATTGAACTTAATTTATCATGAACTTAGTCCTGGGAGTTTTTGCATATCTATGTTGTAGATCAATAGCTCGTGTATAGCTCCCCTGTTTTATTTTTGATATGTTCCTAGAGAAAAATAAGTTGAAAAATGATAGTAGCAATGATGCAGACTGGGTCCATGATCTGAGGATTATCCTCGTTGCTACATATAAGAATTATGTCCTTGATGCACCGCTAGGTGACTGACCTATTGCAGGAGAAGATGCAGACGTTATGAACGTTTGACAAGCTTGGTATGATGACTACTTGATAGTTTAGTGCACCATGCTTTATGGCTTAGAACCGGGACTTCAAAAATGTTTTGAACGCCATGGAGCATATAAGATGTTCCAAGAGCTGAAAATGATATTTCAGACTCATGCCCGTGTTAAAAGGTATGAGACCTCTGACAAGTACTTTGCCTATAAGATGGAGGAGAATAGCTCAGCTAGTGAGCATGTGCTCAGAATGTCTGGGTACTATAATCGCTTGAATCAAGTGAGAGTTAATCTTCCAGATAAGATAGTGATTGACAGAGTTCTCTAGTCAATATCACCAAGTTACTAGAACATCATGATGAACTATAATATGCAAGGGATGACGAAAATGATTCCCAAGCTCTTCGCGATGCTGAAATCGGCGAAGGTAGAAATCAAGAAATAACATCAAGTGTTGATGGTTAACAAGACCACTAGTTTCGTGAAAAGGGCAAGAGAAAGAAAGGGAACTTCAAGAAGAATGGCAAGCAAGTTGCCACTCCCGTGAAGAAGCCCAAAGCTAGACCCAAACCTGAAACTGAGTGCTTCTACTGCAACGGAAATGGTCACTGGAAGCAGAACTGCCCCAAAAACTTGGTGGATAAGAAGGATGGCAAAGTGAACAAAAGGTATATTTGATATACATGTTATTGATGTGTGCTTTACTAGTGTTTATAGTAGCCCCTGGGTATTTGATACCGGTTTAGTTGCCAAGATTTGTAACTCGAGACAGGAGTTGCAAAATGAACAGATACTAGTTAAGGGCGAGGTAACGATGTGTGTTGGAAGTGATTCCGAGGTTGATAAGATCACCATCACACACTGATAACCCACAAGTATAGGGGATCGCAACAGTTTTCGAGGGTAGAGTATTCAACCCAAATTTATTGATTCGACACAAGGGGAGCCAAAGAATATTCTTGAGTACTAGCAGCTGAGTTGTCAATTCAACCACACCTGAAAGACTTAATATCTACAACAAAGTGTTTAGTAGCAAAGTAATATGGAAGTAACGGTAACAGTGGAAAAAGTAACAGTAGTAGTTTCGTAGCAGTTCTAACAGTAGCAACGGAAAAGTAACAAAGCAAAGATCAATATGTAAAAAGCTCATAGGCAATGGATCAATGATGGATAATTATGTCAGGTGGCATTCATCATGCGACGGTTATAACATAGGGTGACACAGAACTAGCTCCAATTAATCAATATAATGTAGGCATGTATTCCGAATATAGTCATACGTGCTTATGAAAAAGAACTTACATGACATCTTTTGTCCTACCCTCCCATGGCAGCGGGGTCCTATTGGAAACTAAGGGATATTAAGGTCTCCGTTTAATAGAGTACAATACCAAAGCATTAACACTTAGTGAATGCATGAACTCCTCAAACTATGGTCATCACCGGGAGTGGTCCCGACTATTGTCACTCCGGGGTTGCCAGATCATAACACGTAGTAGGTGACTATAACTTGCAAGATAGGATCAAGAATACAAATATATTCATGAAAACATGAAGGGTTCGTATATGAAATCATGGCACTCGGGGCCCTAGTGACAAGCATTAGGCATAGCAAAGTCATAGCAAAATCAATCTTAGAACATAGTGGATACTAGGGATCAAGCCCTAACAAAACTAACTCGACTACATGGTAAATCTCATCCAACCCATCACCGTCCAGCAAGCCTACGATGGGATTACTCATGCACGGCAGCGAGAATCATGAAATTGGTGATGGAGGATGGTTGATGATGACGATGGCGACAGATTCCCCTTTTTGGAGCCCCGAACGGACTCCAGATCTGCCCTCTAGAGGAAGAACAGGGCTTGGCAGCGGCTCCGTATCGTAAAACGTGATGAATCCTTCTCTCTCATTTTTCTCCCCGAAAGAGAATATATGGAGTTGGAGTTGAGGTCGGTGGAGGTCCAGGGGGCCCACGAGGTCGGAGAGCGCGCCCCCACCCTTGTGGCTAGGGTGTGGGCCCCCTGCTGCTGATTCTTTCACCAATATTTTTTATTAATTCCAAAACTTATCTCCATGAAGTTTCAGGTCATTCCGAGAACTTTTTATTCTGCACAAAAATAACACCATGGCAATTCTGCTGAAAACAACATCAATTTGGGTTAGTTCCATTCAAGGCATGCAAATTAGAGTCCAAAACAAGGGCAAAAGAGTTTGGAAAAGTTGATATGATGGAGACGTATCAACTCCCCAAGCTTAACCCATTGCTTGTCCTCAAGCAATTCAGTTGACAAACTGAAAGTGATAAAGAAAAACTTTTACAAAATCTGTTTGATCTTATTGTTGCAAATATGTAAAGCCAGCATTCAAGTTTTTATCTAAGATTATGAACTAACCATATTCACAATAACATTTAGGTCTCACATTTACTCATATCAATCGCATAATCAACTAGCGAGCAATAATAATAAATCTCGGATGACAACACTTTCTCAAAACAATCAAGATATGATATAACAAGATGGTATCTTGCTAGCCCTTTCTGAGACTGCAAAACATAAATGCAGAGCACCCCTGAAGATTAAGGACTGACTAGACATTGTAATTCATGGTAAAAGAGATCCAGTCATACTCAATATAAATTAATAACAATGCATACAAATGACACTGGTCGTCTCTAACTGGTGCCTTTTATAAGAGGATGATGACTCAGCAATAAAAGTAAATAGATGGGCCCTTCGCAGAGGGAAGCAGGGATTTGTAGAGGTGCCAGAGCTCGAGTTTTGAAATAGAGAGGAATAATATTTTGAGTGGTATGCTTTCATTCTCAACATAACAACTAAGAGATCTCGGTGTCTTCCATGCTACATACATTATAGGTGGTTCCCAAACAGAATGGTAGTGTTTATACTCCCCCACCACCAACAAGCACACTCCACGGTTGGTCCGAAACAATGGGTACCGTCCAACTAACAACAATCCTGGGGGAGTTCTGTTTGCATTTATTTTGATTTGATTTGCTTTCACAAGGGACTGGGCCTCCCGGTTACCGACCATTTTCTCGTGAATGATGAGCGGAGTCCACTCATCGTGAGAATAATCCACCTAGCATGGAAGATATTGACAACCCTAGTTGATACATGAGCTATTCGAGCATACAAAACGGATTATTATTTGAAGGTTTAGAGTTTGGCACATGCAAATTTACTTGGAACGGTGATAAGCACATTTCATATACATCTTTTGTCACTCAAATATGCGGTTTATTGAGATATATTCATTCACTTCTTGCTATGAATTATTGCGTATTTGCATGAAAATCATATAAAGGGGTCATTTACTACTCAGCAGTTTGTTTTGCAGAAAATTGCGAGAAGGCACTATAAACTTCAAGATCTGGACTAAGTGGCTAAGAGAACGAAGAAGAGGAGGAAGAACGGATTTGTGCTAAAGGAAACAAAGTAACCAGGGGGCCAACTTGAGAAGAGAGGGATGTTCTTGCGAAGAAAGAAGGAAGCAGGAGGGCCATTGTGCAAATGGAAGATCAGATCGAGGGGTCAAAATCCCTAGTCCATTTCCAATTCCGCTCGAGCCTGGCATCTCCATCTCTCTCCCCCTCACCACTTCTTCTCCCACCTCCGGCCGCCGCCGCGGCCAGGCCATCGTGGCAGCGCCTCCGCGACCTCACTGCTCCACCATCACCCGCGCCATCCACCACCCACACCATCATCCATCCATCACAGCGCCAGCCACCAGTGCCCACCTCGCGCGACCTCTCCCTCCAGCCGGCGCGCCCGACCAGACACACCGCCACTGCTTCTTCTTCCCTTCTTCCCCGCTTCTCTGAATCCCTGTCTGCTGCTCCTTCTTCCCCGCGCCCCTGCTGCTGCTCGTCTACAACTCTCCCTGCTGCTATCCTTCTCCAAGCTCGCCTCCTCTCTGAATCCCTACTGCTGCTGCTCTTCTACTCTCCCCTACCACGCTGTTGTTCTGCTCCTTCTCCATCTCCAAACTCCAAGTCATTGCTGCTACTCCATCTTCCTTTGCCCCGCTGCTCCTCCTCCCTCCTCTCAACGCCCCTGCTGCTGCTTCTTTTCTCTCAACCTCCTGCTGTTGCCTTCTCTCTCTCTCTCTCTCTCTCTCTGAAATTTCTGTAGTATTGAGAGATGTTTAATACTTGTAAGGTTCAGATTTGAAGAGTACATGCAAACCGCTGTTTGCTCTGTTTAGTACTTGTATAATATAGTGTATGTGTTCTGGGATCTGACTAGTTGATGCATCTATATAAAATAAGTTCGTGAATGTTATATTTGTCACCTGTGTGGTACATGTATGCTTGTCACTTGCACTGAATTTACGTAATTCCACTTCATGTATGTGTTGTCACAGTGTCTTCCCTTTTCTGCAGAAATATATTCAGTTTTGTAGTCCATGTATTAGCTCAAGTTCTTGTTTCTTCCCTCTGTTCATGTTAGATAGTTATATATATATATATGTTCTTGTCTTTTTAATTTCCTAGCCGTATGTTTTCTTGTGTTAGCATTAATTTCTTCGAGTAAGATGGAAATTGCCAAAAAGACGGTATAGAAAATCTGAATCTCCCTTTGCTCATTTTGCATTTTCTTTGGCAATGATCTCCGGGAACTACCTTGTTTAGTTTAGGTTTTATTTTCTGCATCCGTCTCTTAAAATTGTGTTACCTATATTTAGCCGAGCATAGTCGTCGTCGCCTAGTCCCTGTGGGGAACACGACACTCGCAGTTTGGGCGTAAAACCCCACTGTACTCACAAATGATCAAACGGCAGGTAAATACCGTACATAGGAAGGTATGGTGGACTCATATGGAATAACTTTGGGGTTTATGGAAGTGGATGCACAAGCAGTATTCCCGCTTAGTACAAGTGAAGGCTAGAAAGAGACTGGGAAGCAACCAACTAGAGAGCGACAATAGTCATAAACGTGCATTAAGATTAACCAACATTGAGTGCAAGCATGAGTAGGATATAAATCACCATGAACATAAATATCGTGGAGGCTATGTTGATTTTGTTTCAACTACATGCGTGAACATGTGCCAAGTCAAGCCACTTGAATCATTCAAAGGAGGATACCATCCTATCATACTTCATCACAACCATTTTAATTTCCATGTTGGCACACAAGCTAAGCCATTATAAACTCCTAGATAATTAAGCATGGCATGACTAACTATAATCTCTAATTTTCATTGCAAACATGTTTCATTCATAATAGGATGAATCAGGAACGATGAACTAATCATATTTATAGAAACAAGATAGGTCGAGTCCATACCAGCTTTTCCTCATCTCAATCATTTCATCATATATCGTCATTATTGCCTTTCACTTGCACGACCGAACGGTGTGAATAAATAATAGTGCACGTGCATTGGACTAAGCTGGAATCTGCAAACATTTATTCAAAGGAGAAGACAAGGTAATATGGGCTCTCTATTAGATCAACAATAATGCATAAGAGAGCCACTCAACATTTTCATCGTGGTCTTCTCCTCTCGACTCCCAAAGAAAATAAAAGAAATTCAAAGAAACACACCAAAATATTTTTAGAGTTTTTGTTTTCTGAAGAAGGATAAAACAAGAACGAGAAAAAAATATTTACACATGAAAGCTCCCAACAAACAAAAGAAGAACTAGAAATCTTTTTGGGTTTTCTATTAATACTACTACTAAACATGCATAGAAAGTAAACTAAGTACAACTGTTTTTTTTTGTTTTTCTTAAGGTTTATCAAACACACAAGAAGAAAGCGGAAAAATAAAATAAACTAGCATGGATATTACAATGAAAAAGTATGAGCACCGACAACTAGAATGAGTGTGTGAACATGAATATAATGTCGGTGAGAAATACGTACTCCCCTAAGCTTAGGCTTTTGGCCTAAGTTGGTCTATGGCCACTGGCCTGGTGGATATCCAAAGTTGTAGTTGGGGTTGTACTGAGATGCATCAGCTACTGCTTGAAGGGTTGCAGCATGGAGGCGAGCAGCCTCCACTATTCTCTCATACTCGTTTGCCTCCTCTCTACTTATAAAGTATGGTCCACTCACCTAAAAGTTAAAGAAAGCAGGAGCAGGAAGAGTAACAAGGACGGCAGACCATCTATCAAATATTAGTCAGTACTGGAGGATCTGTTCGTTCCTCTTAAGAAACTAATAGCGTACCATAGCCTCATAATCTAGAAAAGTAGGTGGCAGCTCAATATCGTACCCTCTCATAGGTACACCCAAATATTTAGCTAAACGAGTTGCATAAATCCCACCAAATAAATCTCCATCTTTAGAATTAAGGTGTAAGCTCCTAGCAATAATGGCCCCCAAGTTATATCGCTTATCACCTAACACTGCACACTTGAGGAGACTGAGATCTGGAACGCAAATGTGGCAATGCTCATGTTTACCATTAATACACCTACCGATAAGGAGAGCAAAATAATGTATGGCAGGAAAGTGAATGCTCCCTATGGTTGCTTGTGTGATATTTCTACTTTCTCCAATGGTGATGCTAGCAAGGAATCATTATGTTCAGATTTATGAGGCTCACTAAGACTACCCCCTTGTGGGATGTTGCATGCATCAAAAAAATCTTCTAGGTCCATGGTATAAGATTCATCATAAAGAGCAAACAAGACAGTATGAGTATTACATTTGGATGAAAACTCAAACCTCCGCACGAAGGAATTAGTGAGATAATAATACTGTAAGCACTGGTCTGATAAGAAGTCCTCGAGGACGGCATTTTGTACGTACGCATAGAATTCATCCCTAAAACCTGCACGATCCATAAATTCATCCGACGGCCATTCACACGGCTTCACTCGAGCTTCCCTTGGCGGTTCAAGGTCCTGCTCACGAATCGCAGGCCTTGGTCGTTGCTTCCTCGAAGAACCACCTTGATACATTTTCCTGGAGATTTTTCTTCCTCTAAAAAATTTCTGAAATTTTTAGTGACTCAAACTAAAAGTGAACCAAACTCAACAAGATTGATAGCAACTACTCCTACAAGTTCCTAGGGGCTATATCATGCATCAAAACTACTTTGGACCATATAAATTTGACATGCAAGCTCAAGAACAGGGTCACCAAAGCAGAAAAAAAATGCAACAAATAAAGCATTAGAACAAAAACTAATTGGACCATTGGAGGAGTCACATACTGAAGAACAATCCCCCAAAGCAGTTTTGTGAATGGAGCTTTGAGCAAGGAGATCGGATATGGCAGCAAGATGAGTAAGAACACGAGTTTGAGCTATGGAGTGGATTTTTTGTAGAGGAAGGAGTGGATGGGTGCTGGAATAAGTGGAGGGGGGCCACGTGGGGCCCACAAGGTCAGGGAGCACACCCTCCACCCTCGTGGCCAGCTGGTGAGGCCCCCTGGTGTGTTCTTTGCACGAGAAATTCTAAAATAATATATAAAAAATCATACTAAAATTTCAAGGCATTTGGAGAACTTTTATTTTCGGGACATTTTGTGTTGCATGGATAAATTGGAAAACAGACGGAAAATACTATTTTATTTTAATTAATCTAAATAACAGAAAGTAAAAGATGGGTACAAAGAGTTGCGCCTTCTAAATTCATCCGTCTCATGCCCATCAAAAGGAATCCATTAACAAGGTTGATCAAGTCTTATTAACAAACTTCTTCTGAATGACATGAATCCGGAGAACTTTCGAATAACACTAGGTTACCTCAACGGGGATATGCATTTACCCAACAATAAGAATATCATATTTCTTTTTGGCAGTAGGAAGAGGGAATTCAAAATCTCCGATGGTAATAGTTGAATTTTTTCCGATAGAATTGATACTATGAACTTGAGGTTGTTTCTTCGGAAAGTGCACCGTATGCTCATTACCATTAACATGAAAAGTGACATTGCCTTTGTTGCAATCAATAATAGCCCCTGCAGTATTCAAAAATGGTCTACCAAGGATGATCGACATACTGTCATCCCTGGGAATATCAAGAATAACAAAGTCCGCTAAGATAGTAATGTTTGCAACCACAACAGGCACATCCTCACAAATACCGATGGGTATAGCAGTTGATTTACTAGCCATTTGCAAAGTGATTTCAGTAGGTGCCAACTTATTCAATTCAAGTCTACGATACAAAGAGAAAGGCATAACACTAACATCGGCTCCAAGATCACATAAAAGTAGTTTTAACATACTTTCTTTTAATGGAGCATGGTATAGTTGGTACTCCAGGATCTCCAAGTTTCTTTGGTATTCCACCCTTAAAATTATAATTAGCAAGCATGGTGGAAATCTTAGCTTTTGTTATTGTCGTGGAAGTGTCACGGCAGATGTCCTCATGGAAGGACTTAGTGGTGGAGCCATTGCGACGAGGTTAGCTTAAAGGGGTTAAACGGGACAAAGTACACCGAGAGTTTATACTGGTTCGGCCCTGTGGTGAAGGTAAAGGCCTGCTCCAGTTTGAGGTAGTATTGCTAGGGTTTCGATCACCAGGGAGCAAACACGCTTTGGCCTCCTTTGATTTACAGGGTTTGCATAGGAATTTTATAGGATTGACACCCTCTGGAATTTTTCCTTTCCATGTTGTTTGATTCTTAGGATTGCATTCCTCAGGAACCAATTCTATATGAACTTCTTAGTTCATTTTTACAGGAAAACAAGCATGAGGTTGGACTTCTTGGAAAAAATCCTCTGTTTTGCTACCCAACGTATGATTTCAGTGGACGGTACATCCTATTCCTGTATGTTTCCTATTCCCGCGCTTCCTAAACCCTGTGAATCAAAGGAGCCCTTTGCCTGGCTTTCGATTTGATGTTTTGTTTCCCTAAGCCATTGCCGGGTCGTCCCCTTATATACATGGGTTGACGCCCTGCGGCCTATAGAGTCGGCCGGCTCATATAACGTGTCCGGCTCGGTGCTTACATGCCTTACATTACAAGTCTACACATACATGGAGGTTTACACTTTATGGGCCGTAAGCCGCCTCCGGGTTTAGGCCTTTTACTAAAGCCTATCTATGAACCTCCATCGTTAACATCCTCTTGGGCTTTATCCAGATGAACCGTCATAGGGATGACCCGGCCCCTCCTGGGAGGATCATATCTGATAGTCATATCCCCAACATTAGGCCCCAGGTTGATATGAACTTGTTCATATCAATCTTCAACACTTAGAAAAATCCTTCTTCATCTGCTGTGAAACAGTGTAACCCGCCATGACGTCATCTCTAGAAATTTCGGACAGACTCCATGATGTCATTTTCCATTAACTTTGCACGTGACATAACATATCTTTAACGGATCTTTATCTTTAATGATCTCCCGAAAATCGAGGCGTTCGATTAGCTAGATAATCATCATTTGGCCTCCTCGTTTTTCGCGCCCACCTGTTACCCTTCTCCTTATAAATAGGGTCAAACCGACCTCCTCTCATTCTCCTTCTCGTCTTCTTCTCCTTCTTCTTCCACCTGACAACGTTCCAGCGCATCCGAACTCCGCCGCCGTCAACCTTCATCTTCTTCTTTGACTCTGGCCGCTGCATCAACCTGAACGGATCAGAGCACCGAAACGCCTCTCTGATGTCTTGTTAGCACCAGTAAGTCTTCCCCTTCCATGCTATAGATTGATCATTAGGGTTTTAGTGTTCATCAGTGTTCGTTGCCGCCCTTCTTTTTCCTTGTTTAGATTCATGGCTTAGATCCAAAAAACCACATAAACCTTACGCGACAACAGTTTTAGTACTTATTTTGAATATTAGACCATATCTTTCCTGCAATAGATCTCATCTGAAGACCTGTGCTCTTCTGCTGCCACCATCTTAGGTTTATATTTTATTCCATTTTTGTGAATAGTCGTAGATCCAATCTTATATCATTAATCTGTGAAACCTGTTTGTCTCAACAGTTAGTAAAAAATTTCTCTTGTCAGATCCTGAATACCAGTACGTGTCATGGCGGCTTACATGTCTAGCTTATATTTAATCATATACCATTAGTCCTCACTTAAGCCGCCATTCTGAATGTATACTGCAACTGTTAACTTGTGATTTCACTAACTGATTTGAACCGGCAAATTACTTCCTCCCTTTAGGTTTTCGTTCTTTCACCATGCCGCCAAAGACTGTCTATACATGCAATTGGGTCCCCTCCATTATCACTAAGGGCACATTCAAAGACTTTGTGAAAGTTATATATTTGCCAGAAAAGAATGTCATGCACTATCGTGCCCCTGAACCGGGCAAAGGAAGACCTCAACCGAAGGAGGGCGAAGTCATCGTATCCACTGATCATATGAACCGGGGTTTTTCACCACTCGGATCTAAGTTTTTCTGAGATGTTCTGCATTTCTTTCAACTCCATCCTCAAGACATCGGACCCAATTCCGTGTCAAATATTTGTAACTTTCAAGTCTTCTGCGAAGTATACCTTCAAGAGGAGCCCAGCATCGACCTCTTTAGAGAATATTTTTATTTGAACCGTCAGAATGAGTTCACCAACGGACCCAGCTTGGAACTTGGTGGAATCTCGATTCAACGCATAAGAGACGCCATTTTCCCTTATGCACTCCTGCCGCGTCACCCAAAGGATTGGAATCCGACGTGGTTTTACTACAAAGATACCTCTCCGGCTGACGAGAATCCACTACCTGGTTACCGTGTTGAGCGCCTGGACTCAAAGAGCAATCTTCCTGAGAAGCTTACCACCGCTGAATGGGCAAAACTTTCTCCTACCATTGAAAAGATTATAGCTCTGCTAGGAAATGACTTAACTGGTGTTGACCTGGTCAGGTGCTGGGTTTCTTGGCGGATCATCCCTTTGAGTCACCGTTCCGGCTTAATGTGCGCTTACACTGGTGATGTAAAGGATGCACTGCGCCACAACTCTGTACCATTACCTGACTAGACAGTAAATCAAATGGTTAAGTCCCTTGTGAATGAAGATCCAAAAGATTGCATTAAAACGGGTCTGGCCCCTTTCTGCAAGCTTAACCCACCACCAGATGTGAGTCTCTGAACTTATTTACCTTTACCTCATTATTCAAACATTTTACTCAACCTTTGATAATTTTTGCAGGCTAAGTCTGATTTTTGGAAAAAGGCATATGATCATGAAGCTGCCAAGAAGGCCAGGGCTGCCAAGAAAGCCACCAGGAAAACCGTCAAGAAGACCACCAAGAAAAAGAAGAAACCAAGCGCCTCTAATCTGCTTAAGCTGGATGACACCTCTGAGTCAGAGGTAGCCCTTGACTCTCTTGGCTTGTTTTTCAACCATCTTATTGACACTGACTATTATCAGGATGACACGGGAGCCAGCCAAGCAGTTGAAGAAGAGGTAACTATTATTTCCTCCGACTCAGAACCTTTGCCAAGATAGATACTTTGGCGAGTAACCCAGAAAGTAATGTTTTCACACCCCTTGGCTTATTTAGATCCTCACTTTCTTTTGAAACGACAACAACACGAGAATCGACGTCAGACCCGGACCAGCGGAGGTGAAGAATTATCCTCCGGTTTACCAAACACTCCCGCTCCTCAAAAATGCCTAAATGAGTTCCTTTAACCTTAAATCTTTTATTTACTGGCGGGTCTCTTTTGCTAGCCACTCACTTCCTTTGACTCAAACTTTCCAGGAGGTTTCTCGTTCTTCTTCTGGCGATTCATCTCAGACCCAGCTACTGGCTTTCAAGACTGCCCCTCGGTAAGAACAATTACCTTTCTCCTGTACTTTTATATCCTCACCATTATACTGACTTGTCCTAACTCTTTTAGTGGACAAGCAAAGCCTAACAAAAAAGCAAAGGTGACCAAGCCGGCTGAAGACCCTAAAGTTGTTGAACCGTACCAGCAAGTTTCTGCACCAGAAGCCTCTGAACAACAACCAGAGGATCCTGCTTCTAACACTCAAGCTGAGATGCCTGGCCTCTTTGTTGATTAAACCAACATTGACTCTTTTAATACTTAATACTAAACCGTCAAGCTCACTTAAACCGTCAGAGACTTACACTGATGACGTTCTGATCACTGGCACCGGTTTTACTGAACCGGGGAACCCAACTGTCTTAGCCAAACATTCTGCCAAGCAAGAAGTGATCGAGAAACGGAAAGTGAGATTTGATGTCTCCCACTATGCTCAATTGAGCAGTAGTGAAATATTGTCTGGTTATCTCAACCAAGTACACTCCAGCCGCGATTTGGAAATTGAGATGGTGAAGCAGATGCACCAGAAATATGAGGTATGTCATCCGGCTTACGTAAGTTATGTACATCCTGCCAGCCCCCAAGTCTTCTAATTATGATAAGATTGAATAATCTGTAGACTTAGAAGAATCATAAGCTTCTGTCCTAGACTCCCTCCAAGTCTGTTTTAAAACTAAACCGGATGCTGAAATAGCGTAATTTTGCATTCATAGTCCCCAAGGGCCGGTTTAATCAGCATGAATGAGCCAGTCCCATTTATCACTCTGTAAGAAAGTAGAGCTTAACGGCATAGCCCCCATGAGTCAGCTGAGACTGTTTATAGCACATCCGGATCATCATTACTAAGATACAAGCAATATGCATTAGCCCCCAAGTGCCAAGTAGTGTTGCTTGCAAAGTGCTTGGGACTTTATTCATAAGAGCCATTTCTTTGAAAAATCGTTTTGACATACATTAGCCCCCAAGTGCCAAGTGTTGTTGCTTGCAAAGGACTTGGGACTTTTATTGTTGTAATCCTGATATAAATGTGTTGGTAACTATGTGCTTCATACAGGCTACTACTGTTGAACTGGAGTCTCAATTGAACGATGCAAAAACTTGGCTAGCGGCTTAGGAAACTGAGACCCAGAAAGCTAAGTCAAAATTCCAGTTTAGCGTAGCTGAGTTGCAAAAACTGAAGACCCATTTTATGGGGGAGAAAAAGACTTGGGTTGAAGAAAAGACCGCTTTAACGCAGCCAGCCGAGAAAGCAGAAACATCTCTTCAGGAGGTAACCATTGAGCTCACCGGCTTAAAATACCGTGTATCTCAGATGGTTTCTGCTATCTTCGGTGAGTCGCCTTGCTATTCATCCAAAGTGAATACTTGTCATAGTATTGTAAACCGCCATTTAACCAATCTGTAACTTAATCAGGTCCTGAGAGCAACAACCTTAGCCAGGACACACTTGTGAAACTCAAGGCGGTCTATACTCTTGTCGAGCAATTGTATACTGGAGCTCAACGTACATTGGCTACCATCTCCCCGACTAATCAAGGACCCAATCTATTAAGCGATGTGCTGAAGAAATTATCAATTCTGCCCACCAGAATTCAAGAGATAAAGCGGTCTTGTGCGAGAGCCGGTGCTGTGACGGCCTTGAGCCGTGCTAAGGCGTGGGTACCGGAGTTAGACCCGGCCGATGTAGCCAGTGGATATCCAAGTCTGAAGGAGTATGGTACTTCTTTTGATCAACGGGACTTCGCTGCTTGTGTTAAAGCAATCCGTCCTCATGCGACAGTCGTTGCCGAAGAAACCAATCTCTGCAAATATCAGCCGGCTTACGACGGAGAGAACCAGAAGATGCATATGCCTGCGTACAAAGTGATGTACTTAATTCCTCCGATTCGTAAGCACACTTTCGCTCCTGAAATTGACCCATCCAATATGACTGATGACGAGGCTGAATTCTCCGCCTTGCGTGGCTTTGATTGGTCAAAACCAAACTTCCAGATGGTGGAGGAGGACGAAGAACCGACAAGGGATGAACCAGAGGCCTCCCATCAGCAAGGCCAAGAAGATTGAACTGGCAGGCGGTTTAGATACTTGATCTTTGAAAAAACACTTGATCTCATTTTGGCTCATGGAGCCATGTAATAGGGTAGTGAAAACTTGACTTTGCCGTGCCATCATGCACATTTCTGTTTTGCGTAATACTGCTGATCCACCGGTTTAAAAAACCATTATGGGTATGATAGTCCTTGATTTATGCAGATTTGAATGATTATTATCCTGCACACAAAGAAAACACAAGTGCCCTGACGGCTTACCGCCTGGCGGGTCATGATATCCAATTAAAGCCACTGGGGACGAATAGTCCATAACTAGAGCTAGTCTGATAATTGCTAAGTAAAATGACATACCTGTGGTATATACTTAACTGCCGGCTTATCAGCTTCGTGTAGTTTAGAGGTGTTAGAGCTATAACTCCGACCATAGGATTCATTATGCTCTGGCGACTTACAGTCTGCCCTCCTGACGGGTTGTATAAACCCAAAGTATGCTTCAAATATGAGCCGTAAATGGTGCAGCTGGGCCTGACTTACAAAAACCAGAAAACAACGAAAAAACCAAACACAAATAAGAAATAGAAAGAGATTCGAGGCTTTTGTAGGCTGGCAAGCCTAAGTGTCTTCTTCAATGAAACTAGCCTGATCCACTGGATTTTTCATGCATTCCGTGAGCCTGACTCACAGTGTGCCCAATCGACATTTGAACCATAGATAAAGTCTGGTCTTGCTCAAAGACTTATTAGGAGTACGCGGGGCCAGAGTAACAACATACATCACGGGCCGATTTCTCCAAGTTCCAAGGAAGGCGGGTTATGAAGCCTGGATTCATCCTAACTATCTGTAAACCGTGCTCTCGCATGAAAAGTCGCTGTTTGAACCTTAATCGAGCTCAGATCTTGGTCGAATACGCCGTAAAGACTGATCGTTAAGAGTTCAGCAGGTCAATAAGGATGACCCGATGGAGTTGAAGCAGCTGGTTACAGGTAGGATGACCCGACCAGAGTTTGTTCTCTTTGGTCGAATACGCCTATGTATGAACAAACCTGGTTAAGAGGGTAGTAACGGTATGTTCTCTTTGGTCGAATACGCCTATGTTTGAACAAGAAGCCCCCAAGTGACATACTTACAAGTGTGGCGTTGAGCCGATCAAGAGGGTACCGATAGCTATGTTCTCTTTGGTGAATACACCTATGATTGAACAGGAAGCCCCCAAGTGACCATATAAGCTTTGGCATTGCGCCGATCAAGAGGGTACCGACAGCTATGCTCAATGAGCAGGAAGCCCCCAAGTGATACACTAACAAATCGCGCTCATCAGGGACCTATGTTTGAGTTGTGTTGCGCATCCAACTCTCTTTGGCCCCTAAAATTGTGGGCATCGAGCCTCTTAAATGATGCTAAAGACTCAGCTTCGAGGAAGTGAAATGACAGAAGCCCTGAATTGTCAGGGATGTCGGCTTTATTATACTGCTTATAATATATACATTAGGTAACTATGTACATAATGAGAGCCGGGGGCTCAAGTATAGTCGGGCCGAAGATGAGAAATGTTCCACGGCCGACGGGTCTCCTCCTCTGATGTGCGTGAGTCCTTGTTGTCTCAAACGTCGATAAGGTAGTATGACCCATTATGTAAATTCTAGCTGACCACAAAAGGTCCTTCACAAGGTGGTGATAACTTTGGCATATCTGTCTGATCTTGGATGAGCCGGAGCACTAAGTCGCCGTCTTGAAAGGTTTTGGTTTTGACCCGGCGGCTGTGATAACGCCGCAGGTCTTGCTGGTAAATCGCTAAACGAACCACCGCAAGATCATGCTCTTCATCCAATAGGTCAAGTGTGTCTTGACGCGCCTTTTCATCGTTAGCTTCAACATAAGCCGCCACCCGAGGTGAGTCGTGACGGATGTCACTAGGGAGAACCGCCTCTGCCCCATAAACCATGAAGAAAGGTGTGTAACCCGTAGATCTATTGGGGGTCGTGTTGATGCTCCATATGAAGGAAATATGCCCTAGAGGCAATAATAAAGTTATTATTTATTTCCTCATATCATGATAAATGTTTATTATTCATGCTAGAATTGTATTAACCGGAAACATAATACATGTGTGAATACATAGACAAACATAGTGTCACTAGTATGCCTCTACTTGACTAGCTCGTTAATCAAAGATGGTTGAGTTTCCTAACCATAGACATGAGTTGTCATTTGATTAATGGGATCACATCATTAGTAGAATGATGTGGTTGACTTGACCCATTTTGTTAGCCTAGCACTTGATCGTTTTAGTTTACTGCTATTGCTTTCTTCATGACTTATACATGTTCCTATGACTATGAGATTATGCAAATCCCAATTACTGGAGGAACACTTTGTGTGCTACCAAACGTCACAACGTAACTGGGTGATTATAAAGGTGCTCTACAGGTGTCTCTGATGGTACTTGTTGAGTTGGCATAGATCAAGATTAGGATTTGTCACTCCGATTGTTGGAGAGGTATCTCTAGGCCCTCTCGGTAATGCACATCACTATAAGCCTTACAAGCAATGTGACGAATGAGTTAGTTACGGGATGATGCATTACAGAACGAGTAAAGAGACTTTCCAGTAACAATATTGAGCTAGGTATTGAGATACCAACGATCGAATCTCGGGCAAGTAACATACCAATGACAAAGGGAACAATGTATGTTGGTATGCGGTTTGATAGATAAAGATCTTCGTAGAATATGTAGGAACCAATATGAGCATCCAGGTTCCGCTATTGGTTATTGACCGGAGACGTGTCTCGGTCATGTCTACATAGTTCTCGAACCCATAGGGTCCGCACGCTTAAAGTTTTGTGATGATCGGTATTATGAGTTTTTGTGTTTTGATGTACCGAAGGTAGTTCGGAGTCCCGGATATGATCACGGACATGACGAGGAGTCTCTAAATGGTCGAGACATAAAGATCGATATATTGGACGACTATGTTCGGACACCGGAATTGTTTCGGGAGGTTTCAGACATATACCGGAGTACCGGGGGATTACCGGAACCCCCCGAGGGATGTAATGGGCCTACTGGGCCTTAGTGGAGAAGAGGAGGGGTGGCCAAGGCAAGCCGCGCGCCCCCTCCCCCTCTAGTCCGAATTGGACAAGGAGGGGGCGGCGCCCCCCTTTCCTTCCTCCTCTCTTCTTCCCTTTCCCCTTCTCCTACTCCTACTTGGAAAGGAGGAGTCCTACTCCCGGTGGGAGTAGGAATCCCCCCCTTGGCGCGCCCTCCTCCTTTATATACGGGGGCAGGGGGGCACCCCAGAGACACACAAGTTGATCATTGATCTCTCCCAGCCGTGTGCGATGCCGCCCTCCACCATAATCCACCTCGGTCATACTGTAGCGGTGCTTAGGCGAAGCACTGCGACGATAGCTTCATCAACATCGTCCCCACGCCGTCGTGCTGACGAAACTCTCCCTCGAGCTCTACTGGATTGTGAGTTCGCGGGAGGTCACTGAGCTGAACATGTGCTGAACGTGGAGGTGCCATACGTTCTGTACTGAGGATCGGTCGATCATGAAGACGTACGACTACATCAACCGCGTTGTCATAAAGCTTCTGATTAACGGTCTACGAGGGTACGTGTCGATGAGAAGAGCAGGTTTAGGAGCAAGCACATGGATTTTTTACCCAGGTTCGGGACACAAGGATGCGTAAAACCCTAGTCCTGCTTTGGTGGATGTATTGAGTGTTCTTGAGCTTTCTGAACTAGCTATGGTGGCTGTGCTGTCTCAAAAAGACGAATCCCTCTCCTGGTCGCCTCGGGCCTCCTTTTATAGGAAAAAGGGGCTGCCACAGTGGCACACATGAGGTGGAAAGGCCTACAGTGCGCGAGCTTATCGCACGGCATTATAGGACAAAGCACATTAAATGCGCTACATAGGTGTCCATTAGCTTTATCGGGGACGGGAATGAGGCCCGTCCCGTCCATCGCCGCTCTGCCTTGCTTCGACACGCGCCTAGGCTGGCGATGCATGCAGCACCATGTAGGCAGGCAGGCAGCTGAGGTGGCGCGGTGGTAGGGCCTCCAAGAAGATCTGCATGCCGTCACATAGGTGCTTGCTGATTTGGCTTGGAAGCTGCATGTTGCCACGCAGGTGCCTGCCCAGCTGGTTGGGCTTGCAGCTGCATGCAAACGGCGGTGGAGTCTTGGCTGGTACGGGCCTGGTAGTGGCCCTGCTGATGCCCTCAGCAAGGGTCTTGCCAGGGGCCTGACAAGGTGTGACGCCCCCGATTTGACTGTACACTAATCATCCACGCAAATGTGTACGACCAAGATCAAGAACTCACGGGAAGATATCACAACACAACTCTAGACACAAAATAAAATAATGCAAGCTTTATATTACAAGCCAGGGGCCTCGAAGGCTTGAATACAAATGCTCGAAGGCACAAAAGTCAGCGGAAGCAACAATATCTGAGTACAGACATAAGTTAAACAAGTTTGCCTTAAGAAAGCTAGCACAAACTGGGATACATATTGAAAGAGGCGCAGGCCTCCTGCCTGGGATCCTCTTGAACTACTCCTGGTCATCGTCAGCGGCCTGCACGTAGTAGTAGGCACCTCCAGTGTAGTAGGAGTCGTCAACGACGGTGGCGTCTGGCTCCTGGACTCCATCGTCTGGTCGCAACAATCAGGTATCGAAAGGGGAAAAGGGGGAGCAAAACAACCATGAGTACTCATCCAAAGTACTCGCAAGCAAGGAGCTACACTACATATGTATGCATTGGTATCAAATGGGAAAGGGTAACATATGTGGACTAAACTGCAGAATGCCGGAATAAGAGGGGGATAGCTAGTCCTATCGAAGACTAAGCTTCTGGCAACCTCCATCTTGCAACAGAAGAAGAGAGTGGATGGTAAGTTAACCAAGTATCATCGCATAGCATAATCCTACCCGGCGATCCTCCCCTCATCTCCCTGTGAGAGAGTGAACACTGGGTTGTATCTGGCACTTGGAAGGGTGTGTTTTTATTAAGTATCCAGTTCTAGTTGTCATAAGGTCAAGGCACAACTCCGGGTCATCCTTTTACCGAGGGACACGACTATTCGAATAGATAAACTTCCCTGCAGGGGTGCACCACATTTCCCAACATGCTCGATCCCCTTTGTCCGGACACACTTTCCTAGGTCATGCCCGGCCTCGGAAGATCAACACGTCGCAGCCCTACCTAGGCACAACAAAGAGGTCAGCACGCCGGTCTAAATCCTATGGCGCAGGGGTTTGGGCCCATCGCCCGATGCACACCTACACATTGCGAACGCAGCCGGTAAGAAGACCTAGCCTCCCTAATACAAGAGCAAGTGTTCCGGTCCAATCCGGCACGCGCCGCTCAGTCGCGGACGTCAAGAAGGCTTCGGCTGGTACCACGACGTCGAGTGCCCATAACTGTTCCCGCGTAGTTGGTTAGTGCGTATAGGCCAGTGGCCAGACTCAGATCAAATACCAAGATCTCGTTAAGCGTGTTAATTGATGTAACCACGGACGCCGACCAGGGCCAGGCCCACCTCTCTCCTAGGTGGTCTCAACCTGCCCTGTTGCTCTGCCACAAAGTAACAGTCGGGGGCCATCGGGAACCCAGGCCCACCACTACCTGGATGGAACCACCTGCCCCTTCAGCCCCCACATCAGAATCACTTGCAGGTACTCTACGAGCCGACCCGACTTTAGTCACCACAGGTATCACATATTATGTATATAAGTATAAACATGTGATCACATCCCAAGTGATCACGGCCTGATAGTATAGCATGGCACACGGACAAGAATGCAGGGCCACCGATGGAATACTAGCATCCTATACTAAGCATTTAGGATTGCAGGTAAAGGTAACAATAGTAGTAGAAAGGACATGCTATGCATCAAAATAGGATTAACGTAAAGCAGTAACATGCTACACTACTCTAATGCAAGCAGTAGAGAGAATAATAGGCGATATCTGGTGATCAGTGGGGGGGCTTGCCTGGTTTGTTCTGCAGAAAGAAATGGGCCCTCAAAGGTGAAGTAGTCGATCACTGGTTCAACTGCGGTCTCAGGGTTTACTGGAAAAAGGTAATGGAGGGGGAACACAATAATTAACAGAGCAATCAAAGCATCACAAAGCTTAACATGGCAATACGTGGTGCTAGGGGTGAGCTAACGCGGTACTAGGTGATACCGGCAAGGGGGGAAACATCCGGGAGAGTATTCCCGGTGTTTGGCATTTTCGGACAAACGAGTCGGAGGGGGAAGGTTGCAGGTTCACTATGCTAGGGATGTGTGGCAGACAAATGGGTTGCGTATCCGGATTCGTCTCGTCGTTCTGAGCAACTTTCATGTACAAAGTTTTTTCATCCGAGTTACGGTTTATTTTATATGATTTATCAAAGTTTTATGCATTTTAAAATTTATTTAATTATTTAAATCGAACATTATCCATAACAATGAAAGGTGATGTCAGCATGACATCACCATGACGTCAGCAGGTCAAACCCAGCTGACCAGAGTCAAACCTGACCCACCTGTCATAGACTAAGACTAATTAATCATGTTTAATTAGTTTAGTTAATTGATTAGGTTAATTAATCGCAATTAATTAAGTTAATTAATTAATTAATTTTTATATATTTTTAAATTCTTTTTTAAATCTTTTTAAAGGTTCTAGGGGCTGGGCCCCGCGTGTCATTGGCCCTAGGGGCCGAACGGGTGCGGGTTATTGGGCACGGGCATGGGCGCCCGACGGGGCGAACCCGAGCACGGCGTCGCCCGGACACAGGGGCGCGCCGGCGAGGAGGAGCGGCTCAGGCGCGGCGGCCGGCGCAGCAGGGCGGAGGAGGGCAGGGCGGTCATGGCGAGGCGCCTACCGTGGCCGCGAGCGGTGAAGGCGCGGGTCGCGGCGGAGGCAAGGCCACGGCGGGGCCGGGAAGCAGCGGGCGGGCGCTGGTTGCACGGGGTGGCACGCAACGATGGCGGAGGTCGGCGACGAAGCGCGGTGGGACAGCAGCAGTGGGACGCATTGGCGGCTCCCGCGGGTGATCAGGGACGAGCGAGCACGACGGCGGGTGACGCGACGCGAAGCAGGGCGCGGGTCGCAGTGGTGGAGCAGCAACAACGGAGGCGACTCGATGGGTGCGGTACGACGCTGCCAGGGGCGGGCTAGCAGCGTACAGAGGGGGACGCCAGGAGGCGTTGCGTCGCTGGAGTAGTGGCGCAGCGGGCGGTAGAAGCGGACGACGGCGACGCGAGCGGCCGCGGGCGAGGACAGGGGAAGGTGGGTGCGGGCGCGGGGCGCTTACGGGAGCTGCAGGCGTAGGTTGCACGAGGGAGTAGTAGCAGGTCCACGGTGACGCGTGGCTGTGGCCCACGATGTGCACGAGCGAACGATGAGACAGGCGCGGTGATGGGCGCGGGGAGCATGGTCGGGGACGACGCTGTAGCGTGCGAGGGACAGGGGAGGATGCGGGGCTCACTGCGGGCATAGGGTACGTGGCAGTGGGGCTTTAGGAGGAGGATGGAGATGCCGTACACAGGCGAGGCAGGCCGGCGGGAAGGTCCAACGAGGTCTAGGCGGCGGCGATGTTGGGCGACACGGTTGCCGCGGCGGGGTCGAGCCCCTCCCCGATCCAGATGGGATCGAGAGGAGCGGGGGAGAGACATGGGTGAGTGGGAGGATTCGTTTAGGTCACAGGGCGAGGGGATAGGATAAGGAGTGGGGGAGGGTGAGGGAGTCCGGAATTAGGGGGTCTCCGGACAGCCGGACTATTGGACTGTGAAGATACGAGATTGAAGACTTCGTCCCGTGTCCGTATGGGACTCTACTTGGCGTGGAAGGCAAGCTAGGCAATACGGATATGGATATCTCCTCCTTTGTAACCGACCTTGTGTAACCCTAGCCCCCTCCGGTGTCTATATAAACTGGAGGGTTTTAGTCCGTAGGACAACATACAATCATACCATAGGCTAGCTTCTAGGGTTTAGCCTCTCTAATCTCGTGGTAGATCTACTCTTGTAATACTCATATCATCAAGAACAATCAAGCAGGACGTAGGGTTTTACCTCTATCAAGAGGGCTCGAACCTGGGTAAAACATCGTGTCCCCTGCCTCCTGTTACCATCCGCCTTAGATGCACAGTTCGGGACCCCCTACCCGAGATCCGCCGGTTTTGACACCGACATTGGTGCTTTCATTGAGAGTTCCACTATGTCGTCACCATAAGGCTTGATGGCTCCTTCGATCATCGCTAGTGATGCGGTCCAGGGTGAGGCTTTCCTCCTCGGACAGATCTTCATATTTGGCGGCTTCGCACTGCGGGCCAGTTCGCTTGGCCATCTGGAGTGGATTGAGAGCTACGCCCCTGGCCATCAGGTCAGATTTGGAAACTTGAATACACGGCCGACACCCCCGGAGACTTGATCTTCGACGGATTCGAGCCCATGTCGGATGCGCCATACAGTCTTGACGAGCATGATGTAACTTTGCCATCGGACAGTATTCGGGAGATCACATCCTCAGCTACTTCGTCCATCAATCCGGAGCAAGTCGCGCCATCCGAGAGCGGATGGATGGACCCCTCCATGGAGGCCGCACTCTCAGTGGCGATAGAGCCGGATACTGACTTCACCCCTTACGAGAGCCGTGTCGCCAAACCACTGGATTCATCTACGGCCATGTAGTCCGAGACGCTCATATCTGTGCCTGTCGAATCCGACTGGGCGCCGATCATGGAGTTCACCTCCGTGGACATCTTTCAGCACTCACCCTTCGGGGATGTGCTAATTTCTTTAAGGTCTCTCTCCCTGTTAGGAGAACCTTGGCCGACCTATGTCCGGCTAGAATGGGATGCTGGCGACGAGGAAATTTGCTGCCCACCCACCACCCACTTAGTAGCCACTGTCGACGACTTAACCGACATGCTTGACTTTGGCTCTGAAGAATTCGACGGTATGGATGACGAAGCCGGAGAGGAACAGGATCCACCACCCTCAGGGCATTGGACCACCACCTCATCGTATGATATATACATGGTGGACACCCCCAAAGAAGCAAATGGCGATGAGAAGACGGAGGATGACCCCTCCAAGAAGCAACCCAAGCGCCAACGTCAGCGGCGCCGCTCTAAGCACTGCCATAGCAAGAACAGTGATAATAATAGTCCACGCGACTCTGGAAGAGACGACAACTGCACCACCCCGGTGGCAGAAAGCGATCAAGATGCAAACTGCAAACATAGTGCGGATCTGACATCCGAACACGATGATGCCAAAGATAAGCCTCATCAATCCCCGTCTAGGGAAGAAAGTAGTCCTGACGAAGATGCACCCGTCATCCCGGAAACACACTTGGAGCAAGAGAACCTCCGCAGAAGGCTTACGGCCACAGTGAGAAGCCTGAAGAAACATAAGCAAAGGCTCAAGGTCGCACAAGATACACTTAACAGCAAGTGGAACAAAGTAACAACGTATGGTGGAAGTTACCATCCAAAAAGCTACACAAAGCGCAAGCTATTACCGGAATTCGACGATGTGGCCTTAGAGCTCGTATAGCCGAAAAGTGATACGGCCAACCGGCCGGATCCACCACCCTGTGAACGCGATAGAGCGGCTAACAAAGTCACGCATAAGTCAACACACGATCTACATGAGAACTTGCGTCAAAAATCCGGCGCAACCAGATCTATCTACGGATCTAGGAAGCGCGCTACGGTACACAACCAACACCGAATACTACAACCGTCCAAACACCACGGTGCATCCCAATACAGGGGTGCCGCACACCCCTTATGTTTCACTGATGAGGTGCTGGATCATGAATTCCTAGAGGGATTCAAACCGGTGAACATAGAGGCGTACGACGGAACCACAGACCCTGGAGTCTGGATAGAGGACTTCATCCTCCACATCCATATGGCTCGTGGAGACGATCTCCATGCCATTAAATACTTGCCCCTCAAGCTCAAAGAGCCAGCTAGGCACTGGCTGAAAATCCTCCCCGAAAACTCAATTGGAAGTTGGGAGGAGCTCGAGGACGCTTTCCGGGCCAATTTTCAAGGGACTTATGTCCGACCTCCGGATGCAGACGATTTAAGTCATATAATCCAACAGTCCGGAGAGTCCGCCTGAAAGCTTTGGAACAAGTTCCTCACTAAGAAGAACCAAATTGTCGATTGTCCGGACGCCGAAGCCTTAGCAGCTTTCAAACACAGCGTCCGAGACGAATGGCTCACCAGACACCTCGGTCAAGAAAAGCTGAGAACAATGGCAGCCTTAACAAGCCTCATGACCCGCTTTTGTGCGGGCGAGGATAGCTGGTTGGCCCAGAGTAGCACCAGCGAGAACAATGGCAGCCTTAACAAGCCTCATGACCCGCTTTTGTGCGGGCGAGGATAGCTGGTTGGCCCAGAGTAGCACCAGCGACCCAAGCACATCAAAAGTCAGGGATGGCAATGGTAAAACACGACGCAACAAAAACAGACGTCGAAATAAAGAAGGTAGCCCAGATAACACGGCAGTAAACACCGGATTCAGGGGCTCTCGACCAGGTCAGCGGAAAAAGCCTTTCAAGGGCAGTAGAGAAGGACAATCTGGCCTAAACAAAATTCTTGACAAACTCTGTCAGATTCACGGCACCCCAAACAAACCTGCAAACCATACCCACAGAGAAGTTGGGTCTTCAAGCAGGTCGGTAAGCTAAACACCGAACACAAAGGGGAAGAAACTCCAAGCGAAGACGAGGATGAACCTCGCCAGCAAAGCGCCAGAGGATAGAAAAAGTTCCCACCAGAGGTTAAAATAGTAAACATGATCCAGGTGACAAAGGGGATAAGCAATCACGCACCCCGATGCACACGCGCCATAAAGCCCGTCACCCCTAGGCTCAACCCCTGGTTGGCCTGCCCGGTCACTTTTGATCGTAGGGATCACAATACAAATATCCGGCACGAAGGACTGACGGCCTTGGTGTTAGACCCAATAATAAACGGCTACCATTTCACAAGGGTCCTAATGGATGGCGGCAGTGATCTAAATCTGATATATCAGGACACAGTCCGCAAAATGGGGATAGACCTGACACAAATAAGCCGCAGTAATACTACCTTCAAGGGAGTAATACCAGGCCAAGAGGCCCACTGCACGGGCTCTCTACTACTAGAGGTGGTATTCGGTTCTCCCGATAACTTCCGAAGTGAAATGTTAACTTTTCACATCGCTCCATTTCGAAGTGATTTTCAAGCACTACTCGGAAGGGCAGCTTTCACTCGTTTTAACACAATACCGCATTATGCTTTCTCAAGCTCAAGATGCCCGGTCCACGAGGTGTCATTACAGTTAGCGGACATATCAACCGTTCTTCACGTACGAAACAGGACGCGGCGGCTTTAATAGCCGCACACTAAACGACCTCACCAACCAAAAAAATGGCAGGTCGTCAAGACCACGGACACGGTTAGACGAGTCCGTGGTCCCATCATACATGCATGAGATTGGTTTTCAAACCCTCATAACTCGATACCAGGGGCTTCCCACGTGTAATCAGGGCCAGCCCAGCTCAACTAGGCTTCTCTGGAATTCTGATAACTCATTCTTCTTTTTCGGCACGGCAACTTTCACCTAAGTTCTTTCTTTTTGCAGGTTACAATCGTGCTACACCCGTCCAGGACACGGCACAATAGAGATATAGGCGCAGACGTGCAGCAGGGACCTGCCCAAAGGTTTCTTTTTAGATTAAGGCCCTGCATAAACCTTTTTTACTGTCTCTTATTGCCCACATCCTCCGGATACTCCACAACCGAGAAGGATGCTGGCGTTATTGGCATGTGGCCATGCCAGGATTTTGCACGTACCCGGACACATGGGGTTTCTTATAAAGGGCATTGTTTAGCCCGGTATATGTTTTAAAGACCAAACACCTTAGGGAGTGTTCGGCGTCGCGAGTTTGGCTTTATATGCATCAGCTCCGAATCATGTCTTTGGTCAAATGTTGGGTTTTCCCGGCTCTCATGTTTTGGTACCTTACGTTCCGTTATATCGGCTAAGGTAGCATTGGGGAACTACTGCGATTGTGCCCCGGTTCATCCGGATGAGCACCTCAGTAGAGAAAGCCGAAAACTAACTATCATGATATAGCGAGAGACTGGTGTAACGCCCCGAGACCGTTGCGCCAGGTGTATTTCGTTGTTTCGTTGTTGTTGCCTCTTGCGTGTTGCATCTTGTCATGTCATCATGTGCATTGCATCATCATGTTTTTGAAACTTGCATCCGTCCTGGTCTCCTCATTCCGTCCGTTGTCCGTTCTGAGCCCACACACACTCGCACGCGCCCGCGACATGTCCGAAATATTATTTTATAAGTGGCCGGAAGATGTTCTCGGAATGGGATGAAAGTGGGCGTGTGGTCTTATTATAGTGTAGATAGACCGCCTGTCAAGTTTCATCGCATTCGGAGTTCGTTTGACGCCCCAACGATTAACTATAGCGACAATATAGTCGGTCAAAACGTTGGACGTTTTCGGTCTTCGGAAACAGTCGCCGGGCCTCCCTCTCTTCTCTTCTCTCAGCTCGAGACCGTCTACACGGCTCACTACCTACCGTCAGGTCCAACCTAACCTCTCTCGTCAGCCTGCAGCCCCCCTCGCGCGCATCCGAAAGTACTCCCGAACCCGACCCGGACTGTCGCCACCGTTGTGTCCGGATCATCCCCAAACATCTACAAAACATCTCCTTTTTCCTATTTGGTCTTCCTATCTTTTATTTCTCGACCGTCCGATAAAAATCGGAGGGACCAAATACCCCTAACCAAAATCCTCGTTGCTATATAAATAGATGGAACCCTAGCCTTGTCCCATCCATCCACTGAATCACTCAGCCGCCGCCGCCCGACAACCTCCCTCTTTTTCCTCGCACAGCCAGTCAACTCCCTGCTTTCTTCCTTGGGATCCTCCCCGATCCAAAAATCCCTTCCCCGTTTTCAGATCCACCCAATCCCTCCATCGATCCAACCATAGCCCTCCGCTGCTCTACTTCCCCTCGATCCACCCGAGCTCCTCCTCTTGCGCCTCTGTGCTCGATCCCCCTCATCCTCGTCACTCCTTCGTGTGCGGCAAGCCGCCGCAGCACCGGAGCTCCCTCCGCCGTCGAGCACCACCAGCAGATGAGCCTCGCGCCGCCCTTCCTCCCTTTCCCTCGCTCTTATCTCTCCCTCACATCTAGCTCCCTCTCTTTTTCCCTCGCAGAAGCCCGCCATGGCGTCCAGGATGCTTCAGGCACCAGCAGCTCCGGTTCCGCGTCGGCTCCACCATGGGAATGGACGGATACGTCATCCTCGACCCCAGGACCTCCTCCTACGTGCCTCTCCATCATCATCTCTGGCGCCAAGCTGTCGCCAAGCCTTGTCCCGCCGGAGCTCTGAGTACATCTCTGCCCTGCGCCAAGTCCCTGCCTCCTCTGCTTCGAGCTTCATCCGACGAGCCGCGACGAAGCTGCCTCCTCCCGAACCGCCATGGCACCTGAGACCTCCTTGCAGCACCTCCTCGCCGACCCATTCTGGACTGGCTCATCTCTGCTGCCTGCATCTTCGCCATCCCCGTCACCAAGTCCGCCGAACCTCGCCGCCCCGCCATGCTCCTCGAGCCGCGGCGCCCGCTCGTCCTCAAGGTCGCCGGCGAGCGTCCCGCCAAGCCATTGCCTTCCTTTGCATCGTCCCTGTCGCCCGAGTCGTCGTGCCAAGTTCCGCCGCTGCCGCTGCATCCCTTTGCTTCATCAAAACACGAGCTCCTCTGTCTCCCCTGCGTCGCCGAGCGCCATCGCCCGCTGTAGCCGTCGTCTCGATCCAGGCGGGATCGAGCCCGAGGACGACGACCAGTGCCTCGTCCCGCTCCTCGCGTTGCCCCACCGCCGTTCTATGAACCCTCTGTTGCCGTTGCTCTGCCTCCAGTGCGTCGCTTTGTTCCTTCTCTGCCGCGCCAAGGAGACGCCCGATCTGGTCTTCGTTGACCGCGAGCTTCGGCTGGGCCATAGCCGCGCCAGGCCCAGCGGCCTCCCCACCAACTTGGGCCAAGGCCACGGTGAGCCTCCAGCGCCCTGCGCCTGTTGGGCCAGGCTGCAATTCTGGTCCGTTCATGTTTTTTTTTCAGATCTATGAATTTCCTAGTTATTCCAGAGACTGCAGTTTTACAGAAAAACCCTCCATGTTCATGCATATAATAACTTAATAGCAGTGCATCATATTAAAATGATTTATATATGAAAGTTGCTTAGAATTTTGTGTAGATTCATATTGTGCAAGTTTCATCTATGTTAAAATGTTTAAAATGATGTTTGTTCATAATTTACCTAATGCCATGCTAAAATGTTTTATTTCATACCTAAATAACAGTAACTCCGAATTTAATAATATTTATATGTAATTGGGGTAGAAAAATGCCTAGTTTAACATGGTGGCTTTACTTTGCATGTTTAATAACTCTAAAATTATGTTTAGGGCAGAACAGTACCAAATCTAATTTATGCACATGAGGAGTTTCCGGATTTGTTGTTCGTTGCTTCTGGCCTCATTTAACCTTGACTAGATTGGTAGTTTTACTTTGCTTCACCCTCTTGCCATGTTTAACAACATTTAATATTGTTGGGTACATAAACGAGATCGAACTAAATAACTTGATGTGGTGTTCCGTCAATATGCAACCCGTTGCATATTGAGCTCCACTTAACTTGTAGTGTTGTTTGTGCACTTTGCCATGCCATGCTTCATTAAATCGGACATACATCATACTCGATTGTGCATCACGCCATGTTGATGTGTTGGTTGTTTACTATGTTGCATGCTTCTTTTCTGGTGTTGCTTCTTCGGGTTGGTTCCGATAACGTCGCGTTTGTGTGGATCCGTTCGTCTACGTCCGTTTGTTCTTCTTCATGGACTCATTCTTCTTCCTTGCGGGATTTCAGGCAAGATGACCATACCCTCGAAATCACTTCTATCTTTGCTTGCTAGATGCTCACTCTTTTGCTATGCCTATGCTGCGATACCTACCACTTGCTTATCATGCCTCCCATATTGTTGAACCAAGCCTCTAACCCACCTTGTCCTAGCAAACCGTTGTTTGGCTATGTTACCGCTTTGCTCAGCCCCTCTTATAGCGTTGATAGTTGCAGGTGAAGATTGAAGGTTGTTCCTTGTTGGAACATGGAGATGTTGTTCCTTGTTGGAACATGTTTACTTGTTGGGATATCACAATATCTCTTATTTAATTAATGCATCTATATACTTGGTAAAGGGTGGAAGTCTCGGCCTTATGCCTGGTGTTTTGTTCCACTCTTGCCGCCCTAGTTTCCGTCATATCGGTGTTATGTTCCCGGATTTTGCGTTCCTTACGCGGTTGGGTATAATGGGAACCCCTTGACAGTTCGCCTTGAATAAAACTCTGCCAGCAAGGCCCAACATTGGTTTTACCATTTGCCACCTAGCCTTTTCTTTCCCTTGGGTAGGCCTGCCCAAGGGTCATCTTTATTTAAACCCCCGGGCCAGTGCTCCTCTGAGTGTTGGTCCAACTTGTCAGCCGCCGGTGGCCACCAGGGGCAACTCTGCGCTGGCCTACCGGAAGTTTGGACAATTCGGTGTGCCCTGAGAATGAGATATGTGCAGCTCCTATCGGGATTTGTCGGCACATTCGGGTGGCTTTGCTAGTCTTGTTTTACCATTGTCCAAATGTCTTGTAACCGGGATTCCGAGTCTGATTGGGTCTTCCCGCTAGAAGGAATATCCTTCGTTGACCGTGAGAGCTTGTGATGGGCTAAGTTGGGACACCCCTGCAGGGATTTGAACTTTCGAAAGCCGTGCCCGCGGTTATGGGCAGATGGGAATTTGTTAATGTCCGGTTGTAGAAAACCTGAAGATGATCTTAATTAAAACACATCAACCGCGTGTGTAACCGTGATGGTCTCTTTCCGGCGGAGTCCGGGAAGTGAACACGGTGTTGGAGTTATGTTTGACGTAGGTTGTTCTAGGATCACTTCTTGATCATAGTTTCTCGATCGTGCTTTGCCTTCTCTTCTTTCTCTCATTTGCGTATGTTAGCCACCATACATGCTAGTCGCTTGCTGCAGCTCCACCTCATACCTTTACCTTACCCATAAGCTTAAATAGTCTTGATCGCGCGGGTGTGAGATTGCTGAGTCCCCGTGACTCATAGATACTTCCAAAACCCGCTTGCAGGTGCCATTGAACTGTGCAGATGACGCAACCAAGCTCAAGGAGGAGCTCGATGAAGATCTTGTCCTTTGTGTTGTTTCGTTCTAGTTGATCAGTAGTGGAGCCTAGTCGGGACGATCGGGGATCTGTGTAGAATTTGGGGTAGTCTTCTTTTATTTTGGTTCCGTAGTAGGACCTTGATTGTATATGGATGTTGTAATGATGTACTCATGTATTTGTGTGAAGTGGTGATTGTAAGCCAACTATGTATCTTTTTCCCCTATTGTATTACATGGGTTGTGTGAAGATTACCTCACTTGCGACATTTCTTTCAATGCGGTTATGCCTCTAAGTCGTGCTTCAACACATGGGAGATATAGCCGCATCGAGGGCGTTACAAGTTGGTATCAGAGCCTTCCCCGACCTTAGGAGCTCTCCTGCTTGATCAAATTAGCTAACGAGTTGAGTCTAGAAAAAAATGTTTTGAGTCATTTAGGAATTATATATTGGAGAGTTTAGGAATTCTTTTTACTCCCCATTCCATTCATCGCTCTGGTAAGGCATCCTGACGTAGAGTTTCGACTCTTCTCTTCTCAAATTTCACAAAAAAAATAGGATCACGCGGGTATCTTGGAATCGTTCCGATTGATTTGTGACGAGAACATTGTTCTTGGTGCGTCCTGTCATTTAGGGGTTGTGGCAATGTCTCGGGGAGTTGAGGTCCGAGGTGTTGTCGTCACAATTTTATCGTTGCAGTTCTGGAATACCTGAGATTAGTTTCGCCGACATCGGAAATCTCTTTTATGTAGTTGTTGGTGAGATAACCTCGACGCCACCCAGTACTGGGGCGGGAGTTCGGGAGTATTTCCATAACTCGTATAACGGATGCTTTTCGAAGGTTGAGGTAGATGATTTCCGAAGGTTTCTTGGTTATGTGTTGAAGGATGGATACAACTGGATGTAGGATTTGCTAGTTTGGGTGAGATATTATGCTTCCCATGTATCCCCGACACCTGATTGCATAACCAGAGAATTTCGGGAGTTTATAAGTGGGAATTCAAGTAGCTCTTAGGATATCTTTCCGTCAGATGTATGATATGAAATTGGGGTTCGACGTCTAGTGGTCCGCCTATTCACGGTCGGTTTTACAGTGGTCTCGTTGTGTCTTAAAGAGTCCTTGGCTTTGCCGACTTGGGGACGCTTCGTATGTCATGTGCACTGCCTTGTACATGATGGTGCTGTACGATCGAGCCCGTGTAGGCCCCACCACGAAAACTTCGGACGAAATCTCTATCATATGTTTGTTCCGGCTTATTCTGTAAGCCAATCCTTTGTTTTTGTTTTGAGTTGTGGTATTCGAGTTGCTTCGAAGTCAAATGTTGATTCCATACCTTCCCTAAATGGTGTTCTCATACTTCGATGTGAATACCAATCCTTCCTGGTCATCGAGATTGTGCTGTCAATCCTTTTCAACCGGCGTGTTTCTCTTCAAGTGGATCCGATCACTTCAACATTCGCAAGATCTATTACTAGTTCTTCTCAACGGTGTTGTCTTCATCCGTTCCAAGTTGACTTTGTTTCCCCCACCCACCCACCCCTTTTTTTCTTCAAGGACTCACATTTCTTAATCAACTATCTTGTTATTGATGAGAAGCCTCTCCATTCTTTTCCGTCAATGTTCTTATCCGGTGATTCTCAAGAAGATGCTAACGGAGCTTCAAGTTCGTCATTCTTCATTCTTTTCATCTCCGGTGGTTTCAAGTCAAGCTTTATTGATCATATCTTTTCCTTGTTTTCAATGTTTTCTCATGCCGATGCAATTCATAATCATTCACCTCTCGCTATTCAATTGTTCCGGAGTGCTCAAGATATTTCGAAGATTCATGTTTCCACTCTATTTTCGTTCAAACTCTTTTGAGGATGTTATATCATTCAAGCCTTTTAATTCAACCGGTGCTTTCTCCTTTTCAAGTAATGTTTTCAACGGTGTTCTTTTGAGTGGGCCCTAACCCACAGGTCTTTTCCCAGGATCTTACCTGACTCTTCTTATTTTCCCGGAGCTATCCAAATTTATTTTCGAAGTGTGACGTAAGAATGAATTTTCATCAGTCAGAGGGTTTCTCCAAGATCTTTCAAATTCTTTTCATCATTGGCTCAACCTCTTCGTTTTGATTCTTTCGGAGTGCCTAAATAAGTCATGATGGTATTTCTCGTCGTCATTCTCAGTTTGGAAGACCGAACAAGATTCTTCTTTCAACCTTGCTCCATTCTCTTCAAGATTCGTCATTCTAGATTGTTGCCATCCTCTCATAATTGTTTTCGATTGTCAGAATTCTTTCTCACCCATCCGGAGTAATTCAGGAGTCTTTTCAGTTTGATTCTCCGAAGTCCATCAATTCAGGTTTATTCATTCTCAGCTGTCAGTTATCATTCTCCTATCTTACCGGTGCTTCGTTCACGTAATCTCTAATCAGTTCGTGATCCCTTCGTTCTCTTGTATCTAAATTCTCTCAAGCATCTTCATTCATTTGCTAATTCTTCCCGGTGTCTTCCTTATCTTTTCTTTGTTCATTTTTTTAATTCTTATGGTGGTTCGTTCAAGGTTTCTCTTCCATGGCTATTATAATTATTCATTCGTTGTCCCCAAATGCTACCGGTGGTTCGTTGAAGACTTTTTCAAGTTGGCGCAATATCTACCTTAATCCTTTCTAAGAGAGTAAGTAGTGTGCCAAATCCATTGTTGGTCATCAATTTAATTGGTGAAGGATACACATAACTTAATTCTTACTCTTGTTTCACACAAGTGATTAATTCCTTATTCTGGAGGCTCATAAAATTCTTGTTTCCATTTGTTCATCTTTCTTTTCCGGAGTGCCAAGTTTTCTCTTTATCTCGTTGCTAAGCTTCATCTAATCATTGCAAGGCTTTAACCTTACTTTCCTCATTTTTCTTTCCGTTCAATCATTCTTTTGTTACCGGAGTTCTTCATGAAGGTTCTACATGATGGTTCATCAAGGATTTAATTCCTTCTCGAAGTGTTCATCGAGATTCTTTTCTAAGGAGCTCAAGCATTCTTCATTTTGCAATCCGGAGTGCAATTCTTTCTACCGTATCATTGGAGGTGGTATTATGTCATTCTTGATAATTTGAGTTCATGTTTCATGATTCACATGTTATTAAGAATGAGGTATTTTAAATCCACCAACCAACTACTTGGAGCTATCTTGTGTCATGTTTCACCTAAAGCCTTCCCTAAGGATTGTTGCTATCTATGGTGTTCATAAGTGACCCAAGTTCTTCTTTTACCCTCCCAGTGAAATATTTTCTCGTCTCCTTGTTCATATCAATCCAATTCTTTTTCCCATAAGTGGCAGGTTGTCACCTCATAATTTGAGGTGTATTCCATAAGACCATATCAAGCTTATTCTTTTTCGTTGTTGGTTTTCCAACAACTCCGTTCTAGCATTTGTTGTAACCGTGCTCTCTCAAGATCTTGTTTCCCTGCGTTCCGGAGGCATTGTGATGTTGCTCTCTGCAACCCATCTTCTTGTTTTGTCAGGATCGTGTTCTTTTTGTCCTTATCCTTTTAACCGGAGTGTCGTGCCCGCTTTTCAAGTTCTTCCCATCCTGTCAAGTTTTTGCCTCCCTTCTCAACCGGAGTGCCGCCTGAAATCGTTCTTACCCATTGTGCCATTCTTTCAATAGTTCCAGAGGTAGTGTATTGTTGTTTTCATCAAGTATCCCCTCATCTTGTCAAATTCATGTTCAATTCCTTCCATTTACAGTCGGAGTGCTGTCCAAATTATATCATTCTTAATCCTTCTCTATCTTGACTTAACCGGAGTGGTTTCAATATATATCTTGCCCTTCAACCTCAAGGTTTTTCGCAATGTTCTTTGTCCCTCTTTTTTAACAGAGTGTTTTCGACCTTGTTCACCTTCGTTGTATTCTTTTCTCGAATTCGTTCAACCTCTCAAGGTTCTTTAGTTTTACTCGTTTGTCAAAGAAGCAACTTAGTTTTACCCCTTCTCTTTCTCTTCCGTTTTTCCCTCCGGTGCCATTCTAGAACTCGGGACGAGATCCTCTCGTACCGGTGGAGTGTTGTAACGCCCCGAGACCATTGCGCCAGGTGTCTTTTGGTGTTTCGTTGTTGTTGCCTTGTCATTCGCTTGCGTGTTGCATCTTGTCATGTCATCATGTGCATTGCATCATCATGTTTTCGAAACTTGCATCCGTCCCGGTCTCCTCGTTCCGTCTGTTGTCCGTTCTAAGCCCACACACACCCGCCCGCGCCCGCAACATGTCCGAAATATTATTTTATAAGTGGCCAGAAGATGTTCTCGGAATGGGATGAAAGTGGGCGTGTGGTCTTATTATAGTGTAGATAGACCACCTGTCAAGTTTCATCGCATTCGGAGTTCGTTTGACGCCCAACGATTAACTATAGCGACAATATAGTCGGTCAAAACGTCGGACGTTTTCGGTCTTCGAAAACAGTCGCCTCCTTTTTCCTATTTGGTCTTCCTATCTTTTATTTCTCGACCATCGGATAAAAACTGGAGGGACTAAATACCCCTAACCAAAATCCTCATTGCTATATAAATAGATGGAACCCTAGCCTTGTCCCATCCATCCACCGAATCCCTCAGCCGCCGCCGCCCGACAACCTCCCTCTTTTTCCTCGCGCAGCCAGTCAACTCCCTTCTTTCTTCCTTGGGATCCTCCCCGATCCAAAAATCCCTTCCTCGTTTTCAGATCCACCCAATCCCTCCATCGATCCAACCATATCCCTCCGCTGCTCTGCTTCCCCTCGATCCACCCGAGCTCCTCCTCTTGCGCCTCTGTGCTCAATCCCCCTCGTCCTCGCCACTCCTACGCGTGCGGCAAGCCGCGGCAGCACTGGAGCTCCCTCCGCCATCGAGCACCACCAGCAGATGAGCCTCGCGCCGCCCTTCCTCCCTTTCCCTCGCTCTTATCTCTCCCTCACATCTGGCTCCCTCTCTTTTTCCCTCGCAGAAGCCCGCCATGGCGTCCAGGACGCTTTAGGCACCAGCAGCTCCGGTTCCGCGTCGGCTCCACCATGGGAATGGATGGATATGTCGTCCTCGACCCCAGGACCTCCTCCTACGTGCCTCTCCATCATCATCTCTGGCGCCAAGCTGTCGCCAAGCCTTGTGCCGCCGGAGCTCCGAGTCCATCTCTGCCCTGCGCCAAGTCCCTGCCTCCTCTGCTTCGAGCTTCATCCGACGAGCCGCGACGAAGCCGCCTCCTCTCGAACCGCCATGGAACCCGAGACCTCCTTGCAGCACCTCCTCGCCGACCCGTTCTGGACCGGCTCGTCTCTGCTGCCTGCATCTTTGCCATCCCCGTCGCCAAGTCCACCGAACCTCGCCGCCCCGCCATGCTCCTGGAGCCGCGGCACCCGCTCGTCCTCAAGGTCACCGGCGAGCGTCCCGCCAAGCCATTGCCTTCCTTTGCGCCGTCCTTGTTGCCCGAGTTGCCGTGCCAAGTTCCGCCGCTGCCGCTGCATCCCTTTGCTTCGTCAAAACACGAGCTCCTCTGTCTCCCCTGCGTCGCCGAGCGCCATCGCCCGCTTTAGCCGTCGTCTCGATCCAGGCGGGATCGAGCCCGAGGAGGACGACCAATGCCTCGTCCCGCTCCTCGCGTTGCCCCGCCGCCATTCCATGAACCCTCTGTTGCCGTTGCTCTGCCTCCAGTGCGTCACTTTGTTCCTTCTCTGCCGCGTCAAGGAGACGCCCGATCTGGTCTTCGTTGACCGCGAGCTTCGGCTGGGCCATAGCCGCGCTAGGCCCAGCGGCCTCCCCACCGACTTGGGCCAAGGCCACGGTGAGCCTCCAGCGCCCTACGCCTATTGGGCCAGGCTGCAATTCTGGTCCGTTCATGTTTTTTTTCAGATCTACGAATTTCCTAGTTATTCCAGAGACTACAGTTTTACAGAAAAACCCTCCATGTTCATGCATATAATAACTTAATAGCAGTGCATCATATTAAAATGATTTATATATGAAAGTTGCTTAGAATTTTGTGTAGATTCATATTGTGCAACTTTCATCTATGTTTAAAATGATGTTTGTTCATAATTTACCTAATGCCATGCTAAAATGTTTTATTTCATAACTAAATAACCGTAACTCCGAATTTAATAAACTTTATATGTAATTGGGGTAGAAAAATGCCTAGTTTAACATGATGGCTTTACTTTGCATGTTTAATAACTCTAAAATTATGTTTAGGGCAGAACAGTACCAAATCTAATTTATGCACATGAGGAGTTTCCGGATTTGTTGTTCGTTGCTTCCGGCCTCATTTAACCTTGACTAGATAGGTAGTTTTACTTTGCTTCACCCTCTTGCCATGTTTAACAACATTTAATATTGTTGGGTACATAAATGAGATTGAACTAAATAACTTGATGTGGTGTTCTGTCAATATGCAACCCGTTGCAGATTGAGCTCCACTTAACTTGTAGTGTTGTTTGTGCACTTTGCCATGCCATGCTTCATTAAACCGGACATGCATCATACTCGATTGTGCATCACGCCATGTTGATGTGTTGGTTGTATACTATGTTGCATGCTTCTTTTCCGGTGTTGCTTCTTCGGGTTGGTTCCGATAACGTCGCATTTGTGAGGATCCGTTCGTCTACGTCCGTTTGTTCTTCTTCATGGACTTGTTCTTCTTCCTTGCGGGATTTCAGGCAAGATGACCATACCCTCGAAATCACTTCTATCTTTGCTTGCTAGATTCTCGCTCTTTTGCTATGCCTATGCTGCGATACCTACCACTTGCTTATCATGCCTCCCATATTGTTGAACCAAGCCTCTAACCCACCTTGTCCTAGCAAACCGTTGTTTGGCTATGTTACCGCTTTGCTCAGCCCCTCTTATAGCGTTGTTAGTTGCAGGTGAAGATTGAAGGTTGTTCCTTGTTGGAACATGGAGATGTTGTTCCTTGTTGGAACATGTTTACTTGTTGGGATATCACAATATCTCTTATTTAATTAATGCATCTATATACTTGGTAAAGGGTGGAAGGCTCGGCCTTATGCCTGGTGTTTTGTTCCACTCTTGTCGCCCTAGTTTCCGTCATATCGGTGTTATGTTCCCGGATTTTGCGTTCCTTACGCGGTTGGGTATAATGGGAACCCCTTGACAGTTCGCCTTGAATAAAACTCCGCCAGCAAGGCCCAACATTGGTTTTACCATTTGCCACCTAGCCTTTTCTTTCCCTTGGGTAGGCCTGCCCAAGGGTCATCTTTATTTAAACCCCCGGGCCAGTGCTCCTCTGAGTGTTGGTCCAACTTGTCAGCCGCCGGTGGCCACTAGGGGAAACTCTGGGCTGGCCTACCGGAAGTTTGGACAATCCGGTGTGCCCTGAGAACGAGATATGTGCAGCTCCTATTAGGATTTGTCGGCACATTCGGGTGGCTTTGCTGGTCTTGTTTTACCATTGTCGAAATGTCTTGTAACCGGGATTTCGAGTCTGATCGGGTCTTCCCGCTAGAAGGAATATCCTTCATTGACCGTGAGAGCTTGTGATGGGCTAAGTTGGGACACCCCTGCAGGGATTTGAACTTTCGAAAGCCGTGCCCACGGTTATGGGCAGATGGGAATTTGTTAATGTCCGTTTGTAGAAAACCTGAAGATGATCTTAATTAAAACACATCAACGGCGTGTGTAACTGTGATGGTCTCTTTCCGGCGGAGTCCAGGAAGTGAACACGGTGTTGGAGTTATGTTTGACGTAGGTTGTTCTAGGATCACTTCTTGATCATAGTTTCTCGATTGTGCTTTGCCTTCTCTTCTCGCTCTCATTTGCGTATGTTAGCCACCATACATGCTAGTCGCTTGCTGCAGCTCCACCTTATACCTTTACCTTACCCATAAGCTTAAATAGTCTTGATCGCGCAGGTGTGAGATTGCTGAGTCCCCGTGACTCACAGATACTTCCAAAACCTGCTTGCAGGTGCCGTTGAACCGTGCAGATGATGCAACCAAGCTCAAGGAGGAGCTCGATGAAGATCTTGTCCTTTGTGTTGTTTCATTCTAGTTGATGAGTAGTGGAGCCCAGTCGGGACGATCAGGGATCTGTGTAGAATTTGGGGTAGTCTTCTTTTATTTTGGTTCCATAGTCGGACCTTGATTGTATTTGGATGTTGTAATGCTGTACTCATGTATTTGTGTGAAGTGCGATTGTAAGCCAACTATGTATCTTTTTCCCCTATTGTATTACATGGGTTGTGTGAAGATTACCTCACTTGCAACATTGCTTTCAATGCGGTTATGCCTCTAAGTCGTGCTTTGACACGTGGGAGATATAGCCGCATCGAGGGCGTTACAACTGGTCACCCACTCGATGACTAATCGGAATCTTCGGGATTCCTGCGCATTAACGAAGGGCCGTTTCCCGGTCATGTACGTACGCGCACCGTATTTGGACGAGCGCAGAAGTACCAGGGGCTATATAGTAGCCCCACTGTCAAACTCCTATGGCTAAGTGAAAGTGTTAAAGCAATATAGTCTGATTGCCTCGTTCGCTACGATATCACCTCCTTAACGGACCAAGACGTTGGATCAAGTGTGGATATGCATTTTTTGCGAACACCCCCGCATTATATGCGTGGGGGCGGAAGCCGACGACTGCAAACTTTCAGGTTATATACATATATACATAAACGGCCGCACAGGAGGCATCATAGTACTTCCAGGCAAAAGTATAAATACAACCTTGATTAATTCAGAAAAACATTGTTTGTACAATGGGACTACATGTCACTGGAAAATAATATTCTTCGAACACTGAGCCTCTATTGAATGAGCACCTTCAAGGACTTCTTCAAAGTAGTGCTCGGCAGCAACTCGGCCTATGGCCGAACCCTGTGCCGCAACAGTGGTGGCCTCCATCTCCGCCCAGTATGTTTTGACACGGGCAAGGGCCATCCGTGCACCTTCTATGCATGATGTTCTCTTTACAGCGTCGATGCGTGGCACAACTTCAAGGAATTGTTGCACTAAGCTAAAGTAGCTACTCGGCCTTGGCCCTCCTGGCCACAGGTGATCCACAACGGACCTCATGGCAAGTCCGGACAACCTATGGAGCTCGGCCCAACCGGTCAATCGTTCATTCAGCAGCAGTGAACAGACTGGAGCATGAAACTATGACCAGAACAACTTTTCCACTCCGGGACCTTTCTGATCCTTGAAGTACTCGGCTGCGTCAGCCGCACTCGCAGCCAAATCCATGTACTTGTCCGCAGAACTCCATAGCCGGTCCAGAGGAGCATATTTTGGATCTCCGAACTTAGTCCGCAACAAGAAGGGCTTCCCAGACACGATATCTGCAGCCTGATTTAGCTCCTCCTTCATCGCTGTAATTTTGGAGCGGGCTTCCTTGGCGGCCACCGGGCCTTCTCCAGGTCCATCGCCTTCGCCCGGTCTTCTTCTTCAAGAAGCCGGTAATGGTCAGCAGCATCTTTTAACTCTATAGCCATCTTGGCTATTTTTCCTTGCTCTCACAATGCATGGCCCGTTCATCCCTTAACTCCTCGGCCGCCTTTAAAGCGGCCGCATTGCTACTCCTTGCTTGCTCCTTGGCTCGGGCAAGCTCCGCCTGAAGGGTCTCCATGGTGGCAGCTCCATCTGCAGTCACAACATATTAACAATACTGGCATCATGCTGCTCTTATTACGTGACGATCACCAGAAAAACCACTCACCCTGTGCCTCGTCAAGCTGCTTGTTGACAAGCACAATGTCGGCATCTGCCGCATCCAGTTGCCGCTTTAGTTCGGCAAAATCATCAGTCCGACTAACCACCGGAGCTTCAACCACCTGCACATAAAGGCAATCTGGTTATTACCTGGGACTATGTTCCTCTGTTTGTCGCCGTTCCCGACGACAACCAGAGTCTCAGGGGCTACTATCTGCATGGGCATACCTAACGTATGCGGTACTGTTAAAGGCATATATTGTTTCACATACCCCGAAGCCTTTCAGCAGACTCATAAAAGCTTCATGCAAACTGCTTTCAGCGGATGAAATCCTTTCAATCACCATACCCATTAGCGTACGATGCGCTTCCGAGACGACAGCTTGCCCCAGAAGATCCTTCAGTGCGTCCGACCGCACACTGTACGGACCCTTGCTATCGCTCCCCTCAGGAGCCAGATACTGGGGATGCCGGGCAGCCAAAGGGTTATCCTTTGGCCCTAGTGGATTCGGAGATACCCTTCGCGACGACACTTCAAGGTCGCCCGCTTCTTGAGTTGGGGAGTCCGGGGGAGGCGTTTCGCTCTCCATCATCTCCGGAAGAAGATCCCCCGAAGATGAACTCTGTCGAGAAGGGCTGCGATCCGGACTACAGTTTATAAGCATCGAGTATTGTCTTCGTAAGTAAGATAGGATATCTTCACTATTAAGTACTTTTTGATTACTTACAGCTCGGTAGAGGGCTGATCCCCGCGGGACGTTGTGCGGCCAGAATACCCTCCGAGGCAGGACCCTCTGGCGGAGACTTCTTCTCCCGTTTGGAAACCTTAGCTTCCGGATCTTCAGAGGTAGTCCTCTTCCTCCCCCGGGGAGGAAGAAAATCAGATTCTTCCCCTTGGTTATCCTCCCTCGCGGAGGTGATCATTCCCTCGATTGGAATAGATAGTGATGGAGGCCCGCTTTCGCCCTCTTTATTCCCCCCTTTATCTTCCTTTGAGGGCACTAGACAAGATGCTGGCTCGAGCATCTTTTCCAGCACCGGATTGTCCAACCCCTCAGGAAGGGGTGCCGAACACCGGATCAGCTTCGCCTTTGTTATCCAGTCCTGGTCAAAGAGAAATTCCTTAGAATGATGTCATGGTAGATAAAAGGACGGTGTGTTCGGCCATGGGATTACTTACTTGGGCAGCGGGGCGGTTGCAGCTTAGGCCCACGTCCTCGGTGGTGTCCAAACACTCTATTTGGGGTCCGAAGAACGATTTGTACATTTCCTCGTGCGTCATGCCGAGGAAATGCTGAATAGCGCATGGTCCTTCCGGGTTGAATTCCCACATACGGAGGGGTCGGCGTTTGCAAGGCTGGACTCGACAAACCAGCATAACTTGCATTACCATAACCAGACTGAAATCTCCCTCGAAGAGATCTCGGATACGGCTTTGCAGTATTGGCACGTCCTTGGCTGGACCCCAGCTCAGCCCCCTGCTGATCCATGACATCAGTTGTGGTGGGGGGCCGAGCAAAAGGCGGGGGCAGCTAACCATTTGGCACTTCGGGGAGCTGTGATGTAGAACCACTCCCGCTGCCACAATCCGGATACCTCTGGAAAGGAACCCTTTGGCCATGGAGCGTCAGCAATTTTTCTTATTAAAGCACCTCCGCACGCTGCGTACTGCCCCTCGACCATCTTCGGCTTCACATCGAAGGTCTTGAGCCACATACCGAATTGAGGGGTAATGCGGAGGAAGGCCTCACATACAACGACAAATGATGAGATGTGAAGAAGGGAATCCAGGGCCAGATCGTGAAAATCTAGCCCGTAATAGAACATAAGACCCCTAACAAAGGGATCCAAAGCGAGGCCTAGTCCTCGGAGGAAGTGGGAGATGAACACGATGCTCTCGTTGGGTTTGGGAGTAGGGATGACCTGCCCTCGGGCAGGCAGCCTATGCGTAATTTCGGCGGTCAGATATCTGGCCTCCCTCAACTTATTGATGTCCTCCCCTGTGACGGAGGAAGGCATCCGCCAGCCTTGAAGGCTGGATCCGGACATGATTGAAGGTCCGAAGCGCCTGACCTGAGCTTTGGGTGTTAGAACTCGAGGCGGGGGAAGGATTCGATTGAGCGCGGGAGGGGAAAAAGAAAAAGCCATGTCCCTTTATAAAGAGGGTGAATATCAGGTGTCCCCCTCGTGGCCGTTTGAGACTGACCTAAGATCTAGGAGTCATACCAACAGGCACGGTTGGGTTACCCACATTTGTATTGATGAGAATCCTGTGATAAGGGGAACACGATCTCTGCTTTGACAAGACATGTCAAGAAACCGCCTCGCATTATGTGCAGGGCTGGTTAAAGAAAAACAGTTCAAATAATGACCGGGCCATGGCGTGATGTCATGCTGTCAAAACGTGTCAGTAGATTAGATTTGTGGAAATATTATTCTCTCTATGGTGGTGTGTGAAACTTATTTTGCAGGGTCGGACACTATCCTTATATTTCAAACTCTTCCGTGGTGTATTCGGAGGAGGAACCCGCCTTGCAATGCCAAAGACAACACTGCGTGCCGGACTCTTCTTCGTTGAAGCTTGGTTCAGGGGCTACTGAGGGAGTCCTGGATTAGGGGGTCTTCGGACAGCCGGACTATATCCTTTGGCCGGACTATTGGACTATGAAGATACGAGATTGAAGACTTCGTCCCGTGTCCAGATGGGACTCTACTTGGCGTGGAAGGCAAGCTAGGCAATACGGATATGGATATCTCCTCCTTTGTAACCGACCTTGTGTAACCCTAGCCCCCTCCGGTGTCTATATAAACCGGAGGGTTTTAGTCCATAGGACAACATACAATCATACCATAGGCTAGCTTCTAGGGTTTAGCCTCTCTGATCTCGTGGTAGATCTACTCTACTCATATCATCAAGAACAATCAAGCAGGATGTAGGGTTTTACCTCTATCAAGAGGGCCCGAACCTGGGTAAAACATCGTGTCCCCTGCCTCCTGTTACCATCCTCCTTAGATGCACAGTTTGGGACCCCCTACCCGAGATCCGCCGGTTTTGACACCGACAGAGGGCGCGGCCGGTTGGGCCGGCAAGGCGGCCTGGTGGGCCGAAGCCCAATGGGGGGTTCTCCTTTTTTCTATTTTGTTTTGTTTTCTATTTTTATTCTTTTCTTTTATTTCTTTTGTTTTATTGTTTTAGCTCAAGTTCCTCTTTTATTTTAGTTTTACAATCTATAAAAGTAGTACCTACTTTAGTGTTAATAAATAGGCTACTGTCACATAAGTTTGGGCAACTAAATAAAATAGTTTAATATTTTATTTAATGTAAAAGGCATTCAACTTATTGTTTTTGCTACCGTTTAAAACAATCTAGAGTATTTTATACTTTTATAAAAGTGTGGTTCCTCCACCAAATTTACCAATGCAACATTTGGTTCACTCCGAACATTTTAGCTTTATTATTTGAAAACTTTTATTGTTTTCTTTTGTTTTAAATTTGAAGTTTGATCTAGGTTTCGAACTGATGCGAGTTTATCCACAGTAACTGAGGTGACGTGGCATCATTAGCGGGGATCACTATAGCTTTAATTATCCAGGCGTCACAATTCTCCTCCACTACAAGAAATCTCGTCCCGAGATTTAAGAGGGGGGCTAATGGTAAAAAAATTGGTTACGAAATTCTAACGAGTCTTCTCAGCCTAGGTTGCTCTTCTCGAAGAGGTCGATCCATAGCATTGATGTCTTCATTCCTATGCATCAATGCATCATGATGAAATTGTCATCCCGCCTTCAGGATCTTCACCAAACTTACGAAAGGATAAGAGAGGGAAAACTCTATAAGGATGGGTTCTAACAAGATTTAGCATCGGACGGTTAACTCATGGGAAGAAGCATAAGTACCTCTCGAATCGAAACTTAAGAAGATATCGAGAGCAAAGTTAGAAGGTACCATGATAAATTCCAAATGGATAGGCAATTGTTCGATGTCTGAAGCAACGTGCGAAAGGGGTCCAGAGCAACGAGATTGAGTATTGCATGTGTTACCAGAATAGATCACTAGGAAGGTGGCCCGTGAATTAGATATGAGGCCACGCGCGAGGAATAACTTTCGAAATCGGGCATGTACAGGAGAGTCGGGTTTTGATCCTGTGGAACTGTGGGTTATGGGCCCACCATGTGGGTTAAGGGTAGGAAGGTGGTGACGTCTTGCACGATCATGTAAGCAAGACATGTCAGAGGATAGCCTGTCAGTTTTGTCAGCAACAACGTCGGTACCAAGGGCGAGGGACGAAGAGAACCATTTTCCTGCTCGTCAAAATGAGACGGACCAATTGGTAAAGTTCTCGTCCATCTGTGGTTACCACAATGTCATCAACAATAGTAACAAGGTCTTGCTGACAGAATTTCACACCAAGGTGTTTACAAAAGCAGGAGAATATTACTGCTTAGATCATATAGATCACCAGTAAGGCTAAACAAAACAATGGAAAGGAAAAGGTGATCATCAGATTAAACAGAACAATGGAAAGGCAAATGTGTTTTAAACACATGATTCAGGGATATATCCTTCCCAAGGACAAGCAGGGCATGATATCCATGGCAGGATATCATGTAGAAAACCCTTTAGGTAAGGGGAGAGAAATTTCATGACATTACCCATACAACGGTGTTTGGATAATTGAGCAAGAAACATTTAGCATTGGCTTCAAATGTTCTTGTTGAAAATCGGAGTACCACAGACATCCTTCGAGATAGCATTGACATGGTCATCAGGTGAAGATCATACTTTGGAAACACAAAGGATCCATCAGGAACAACTTATAGAATAAGTCTTACAATTTCCTCACGGAAGAATGACTAACCTTGCCAAAAAGGAAAACTATAACAATAGGTCCTTCAGCCAGGTGTGTTTGGCATGACATCACCTTACCGGGGCATATAAAGACCAATGTTAAAACTCTTAGAAATATGTTCCAACCATCATATTTGGCCGAGATTCGGATCTGATAGGTGTTAGGATACCTCAGACTCAGGATGTCTGAGAAGGAAAAAGGTGCTACACAAATTGACGAGATGACATTGTAATATTCTCAGGAAATGAACTATGGAAGCAAGTTCCGAATCATGAGTTCATCAATAACCCAAGGAGAGGATGAGGAGGTGGCTGATGAACCCAGCGACAATGAATCGAGATTTCCAAAAGATGGATTCCCACCAGTATTCGAACAAGGAGATAACATTTGTTAGATCAAAAGATATAATGAGGTATGCTCGAGGAAAACATACACAGTTAATCATTGATTGAAAGGTGCACCCAACATATGGGCTTAGGTAGCATGATCAATGTTAGAATGGTGAGTCGATAACCAATGGTCTAAGAATGACATATCGACCATTAACTTCAAAGCAATAGGGTTGCTAGAAGTTTTGAAGTCGCACATCATAGTTCAATGTCGGTTTTCCAGTTAGAAACAACACAGGAACCAAGGAATGAACGGATATGGCAAGAAGTATCACCTGTATCAAGATCTCTTAAGAGGTGGTGAAATTCTCATGACTTTCTTGACATAAAATATGGTAATACTTCCAAGGTAAAGAACAACAACTGTTGGGTAGCAAGGATCTCAAGGTATAACACAAAACATGAACAAGTTTGTGTTGAACGGAAGGCAATAAAGTGGTCGATGATAACACAAATCATCGAGGGGCAAGGATGGTATTACCCATCAAGAATTCGATATATATCTTGGAAGAGCTTAAGATGTTGATGATGATCACGACACAGTTGTCGAGAGATTTCATGAAGATGTAATCGGTCGGTGATGCCATCAAGTGAAATGATGATGAAGCGAAAGGTTACTGTAACCAAGGGTACGACATAAACTCGAAATCAAGTTTGATATTCAAGGAGAAATGATATGACGAGGAAGTTCGATGTAAGATTAGCTCATCGTCAAAAATTGTGCTCCGAGAAGAAGGACCAGGTAGCACGATTAAAATTTAGCATGATAATGATATAGCCGATCGGTCTAGGAATGACTTGAAGGATTATTAAACTCATAAGCAACGAAAATTACTTAGAGTTAATGAATCGGATTACAGACTCGATTCACTATCGGTGTCCCTGAGTGTCTAACAACTCAGAACCCGGGGAAAAATTGGAATCGGTGAGAAATAATACTTGAAGAAGAACTCATAAGAAGTAATATGGTTCTGTGATTTTATGGAGATACCACGGGGTAATACTCGAAGGTAGAACATAATAGAGGTTCCAGAGGTGTATTGACCTGCAGAGAACAAGTGCTTAAACTAGTCCGAGAAATGGAATCAAGGAGAAAGTATGATCGGAACCATGATTGCAAAGGCTCAATTCACAGATACCAAATGATATTATATCAAGGGAATAGCGATTATTACAAGAAGCTTCCATGATAGGATATACATCGTGTCCATGGGCATGAACACAAAGTCCAAGGTCGACTCCCACTTATTCAATGTATAACCTTCCATTCACCTCTCGCTTTTCGAAAATGACATGTAGTTGTCGAAAGTTTTACCTGGTGCAATACCAGATAAGTATGACCCATGAAATCTTTCGGGTTCACACGGTTTAGGGAAGGCATAGGTTCAACCCATCAGGGCATCTTATGAACATATACCACAAACTTCAGAGTAAATAATATAAGCTCGAAAGTAGAGCATGGTTCACAAAGCAAAGGATACAATTTACTAAAGGCATTATATACCCATGGAAAGGCTCACAAGGTTATTCAATATGAAGGACGCAGTCGGATAAAATCCGACAAAGGGTCTGGTGGTCCACAAGGGATCTGATGTGAGCATCGGTACTCAACCAGAGGAAGAAAGAATGCAAGGTCAGATTATAGAAACATTTGACTAATTCAAAGCTCAAATGCAAAGGAATTATGAATTCCAAGACAAGGGATCAGAAGCAATGCTCTGATTAGGTATGGATAAGTCGAATAGCCTTAGGGGTACAATCGATGGCAATTTGATTGGTCGAGATCCAGCTCGTGTTCAAAATGATGTCTGAGCCAGAAGGATAATCCTAGGATTCGACTAACGATTGTGAACATTTGTAACTTATTGAATCAATGGACTCAAAGATGATAGTGACCAAGGATGCCACTAAGATTAGTATACTTATGGGATTAACCATAATGCAAGCAAGCAAGAATTTCAAGAACAACTGACGGTTGAGGATTTTCGAAAGATCAATTAGTATTTTGAAGACTTTTGGTGAAACACATGAACAACTGGGGAGAAACAAATCCTTGGTGTGTGTGAGGACTAATTTGTAGGTGTATTCAGGTGACAAGGAACTACCAGGCAGTAGTACAAGGGATTCTTAAAAGTCGTAAAGCAATTTGATGCATCTTGTAATAACAAGAGAAACTCAGAGTAATTGTACGAACAACAAGTGTATGTTGTTATCCATATGTATATATCGGCAGTAGGGAATTGAAAAGGCAGAGGGCACAAGGGTCTCGGGAATGATCAAAGAGTATCTTCAAAATCTTCTGGTGCAGCAAGCGATCATCTGCGATAAGGGGCTCTCCGGAAGAAGTAGTTACGAGAACCATTTAACCCGAATAGAAGAGAGATCAGAATCCCATAGTATAGACGAGGAGTAAAAGATCATATTGCCACCCAATGGCGACGTGGGGCCGTAAGCCGCACAGCCATGTTAGTAAAAGTTTTGTAATGTCTAGACTCGACTTTGGCCAAGGAGTGTGGAAGGGGGATTCCTATAGGCAGTCGGCTCTGATACCAATTGTGACATCCCCGATTTGACCGTACACTAATCATGCACGCAAATGTGTACGACCAAGATCAGGAACTCATAGGAAGATATCACAGCACAACTCTAGACACAAAATAAAATAATACAAGCTATATATTATAAGCCAGGGGCCTCGAAGGCTCGAATACAAATGCTCGAAGGCACAAAAGTCAGCAGAAGCAACAATATCTGAGTACAGACATAAGTTAAACAAGTTTGCCTTAAGAAGGCTAGCACAAACTGGGATACATATCGAAAGAGGCGCGGGCCTCCTGCCTGGGATCCTCCTGAACTACTCTTGGTCGTCGTCAGCGGCCTGCACGTAGTAGTAGGCACCTCCAGTGTAGTAGGAGTCGTCGTCGACGGTGGCATCTGGCTCCTGGACTCCATCGTCTGGTCGCAACAATTGGGTATCGAAAGGGGAAAAGGGGGGGGGAGCAAAACAACCGTGAGTACTCATCCAAAGTACTCGCAAGCAAGGAGCTACAGTACATATTTATGCATTGGTATCAAATGGGAAAGGGTAACATATGTGGACTAAACTGCAGAATGCCGGAATAAGAGGGGGATAGCTAGTCCTATCGAAGACTACGCTTCTGGCAACCTCCATCTTACAACAGCAGAAGAGAGTATATGGTAAGTTAACCAAGTATCATCGCATAGCATAATCTTACCCGGCGATCCTCCCCTCATCGCCCTGTGAGAGAGCGATCACCGGGTTGTATCTAGCACTTGGAAGGGTGTGTTTTATTAAGTATCCAGTTCTAGTTGTCATAAGGTCAAGGTACAACTCCGGGTCGTCCTTTTAGCGAGGGACACGGCTATTCGAATAGATAAACTTCCCTGCAGGGGTGCACCACATTTCCCAACATGCTCGATCCCCTTTGTCCAGACACACTTTCCTAGGTCATGCCCAACCTCGGAAGATCAACACGTTGCAGCCCTTCCTAGGCACAATAGAGAGGTCAGCACGCCGGTCTAAATCCTATGGCGCAGGGGTCTAGTCCCATCGCCCGTTGCACACCTGCATGTTGCGAACGCGACCGGTAAGCGGACCTAGCCTCCTTAATACAAGAGCAGGCGTTCCAGTCCAATCCGGCGCGCGCCGCTCAGTCGCTGTTGTCAAGAAGGCTTCGGCTGATAGCACGACGTCGAGTGCCCATAACTATTAACGCGTAGTTGGTTAGTGCGTATAGGCCAGTGGCCAGACTCAAATCAAATACCAAGATCTCGTTAAGCGTGTTAATTGATGTAACCGCAGATGCCGACCAGGGCCAGGCCCACCTCTCTCCTAGGTGGTCTCAACCTGCCCTGTCGCTCCGCCACAAAGTAACAGTCGGGGGCCATCGGGAACCCAGGCCCACCACTACCTGGATGGAACCACCTGCCCCTTCGCCCCCCACATCAGAATCACTTGCAGGTACTCTACGAGCCGACCTGACTTTAGTCACCACAGGTATCACATATTATGTATATAAGTATATACATGTGATCACCTCCCAAGTGATCACGACCCGATAGTATAGCATGGCACACGGACAAGAAGTAGGGCCACTGATGGAATACTAGCATCCTATACTAAGCATTTAGGATTGCAGGTAAAGGTAACAGCAGTAGTATCAAGGATAGGCTATGCATCAGAATAGGATTAACGAAAAGCAGTAACATGCTACACTACTCTAATGCAAGCAGTAGAGAGAAGAATAGGCGATATCTGGTGAACAAGGGGGGAGGCTTGCCTGGTTGCTCTACAGACAGAAATGGGCCCTCGAAGGTGAAGTAGTCGATCACTGGTTCAACCGCGGTCTCGGGGTTTACCGGAAAAAGGTTACAAAGGGAGAACATAATAATTAACAAAGCAATCAAAGCATCACAAATCATAACATGGCAATATGTGGTGCTAGGGGTGAGCTAACACAGTACTAGGTGATACCGGCAAGGGGGAGGGGGGACATCTGGGAAAGTATTCTCGGTGTTTGGCATTTTTGGACAAATGAGCCGGAGGGGGAAGGTTGCAGGTTCACTAAACTAGGGACGTGCGGCGGACGAACGGGCTACGTATCCGGATTCGTCTCGTCGTTCTGAGCAACTTTCATGTACAAAGTTTTTTCATCCGAGTTACTGTTTATTTTATATGATTTATCAAAGTTTTATGCATTTTGAAATTTATTTAATTATTTAAATCGAACATTATCCAGAACAGTGAAAGGTGATGTCAGCATGACATCAGCATGACGTCGGCAGGTCAAACCCAGCTGACGAGAGTCAAACCTGACCAGTGGTTCCGGCGGGACCCACCTGTCATAGACTAAGACTAACTAAACAGGTTTAATTAGTTTAGCTAATTGATTAGGTTAATTAGTCACAATTAATTAAGTTAATTAATATAGTTAATTAATTAATTAATTTTTATATGTTTTTTATTCTTTTTAATCTTTTTTAAAGGTTCCAGGGGCTGGGCCCGCGTGTCATTTGCCCTAGGGATAGGGGAGGGATAGGGGAGGATGCGGGGCTCACTGCGGGCGTAGGGTACGTGGCAGTGGGGCTTTAGGAGGAGGACGGAGACGCCGTACATAGGCGCGGCAGGCCGGCGGGAAGGTCCGACAAGGTCCAGGCGGCGGCGGCGTTGGGCGACACGGTTGCCGCGGCGGGGTCGAGCCCCTCCCCGATCCAGATGGGATCGAGAGGAGGGGTGGAGAGACATGGGTGAGTGGGAGGATTCGGTTAGGTCACGGGGCAAGGGGATAGGATAAGGAGTGGGGGAGGGCGTGACCGGTTGGGCCGGCAAGGCGGCCTGGTGGGCCGAAGCCCAGTGGGAGGGTTCTCCTTTTTTTGTATTTTGTTTTGTTTTCTGGTTTTATTCTTTTCTTTTATTTCTTTTGTTTTACTGTTTTAGCTCAAGTTCCTCTTTTATTTTAGTTTTACAATCTATAAAAGTAGTCCCTACTTTAGTGGTAATAAATAGGGTACTGCCACATAAGTTTGGGCAACTAAATAAAATAGTTTAATATTTTATTTAATGTAAAAGGCATTTAACTTATTGTTTTTGCTAGTGTTTAAAACATTCTAGAGTATTTTACACTTTTATAAAAGTGTGGTTCCTCCACCAAATTTACCAATGCAATATTTGGTTCACTCCGAACATTTTAGTTTTATTATTTGAAAACTTTTATTGTTTGCTTTTGTTTTAAATTTTAAGTTTGATGTGGGTTTCGAACTGATGCGAGTTTATCCACAGTAACTGAGGTGACGTGGAATCATTAGCGGGGGATGACTGTAGCTTTAATTATCCGGGCATCACACAAGGGTCTTGCCATGGCGTTGCTGTCATCCCCGGCAAGGATCTTGCTGGGGGTCTTGTGGATTTCCTCGGCTAGGATCCTGCCGAGGGTCACCGTCTTCTAGTCCTCATCTGATCCTGTGTTTATGATCTTGATGAAGATTTGCATGCCACCACAGAGGCGCCTCCCGAGCCTTGGTTCCAACGCAGTTGGTTAGGTTGGAGCCGATGGGCTCAAGGGTGGTTCACTCTGCTGACATCGGGCAAGTTGCCCCGGCAAGGCTCTTGCCGGCGCCGCGGGGGGCCGCCTCGGCAAGGATCTTGCTGAGGGAGTCCACCTCGCCCTCTTGCCCTCTTGTGCTTCTGGTCTTGGCGTCGCCTTGGTTGTCTTGTGCTTCGGCTTCTCTTCGACTTCCCTCCTCTGCCCTGCTAAGTGTGGCCGCGGCGCGTGGCTCGGACTGCCCATGCACAAGTAGAGGGGTCAAAAGGAGAGCCCCTAATTTTGTACACCGACAGGAGCCCCCGGTCCTGGGCCACACACAAGCACGACGCGTTGTTGGGCTAGGCCCAGAACGGTGCGTGGGCAGGTGGGGCGGATTTTACCGTAGTAACTTCCCATCCGCTGCGCTTCCCCACGACCCGCGTTGAACACACGACGTGGAGGGTCGTGTGTGACGTGGGGGTCATGTCTGGGATGGTTCCCGCATGCATGCGTCACATCATGGTAAAGAGGCAGCTCGCGCCTTCCCCGTTAAAGGAGGGAGGCGTAGAGGCACGGCCCATTTACTCGGGTGGACTTGGGTCGTGGCCTTCAAGGCACCCGCGCCCCACGATCACGAGGTGGGGAGCGGCCGCTTCGCCTATCCCTTCAATGTTGCTCGCTCGCCATGTGTCCCTCATGCAGGTGGCAGGAGGTAGAGGCGGGAAACCGGGCCATCGCTGATTGGGGCAGCGGGCCGGTCCTGATTCCCTGCGCCCCCGATGACCGGATTGGTTGAGTGGGCGGCCGAGCCCCGACTCCGCCCCTTTACAAGGAGGGGAGGGGCGGCATTCTACATTCTTCCATCATCTGTCTCCTTCCACCACCGCTTCTTCCTTCCATCCGCCATGGCGAGAGGAAGCGCTGGCCCTTCGACGTGGCAGCGAGGGTTGCTTCTCGCCAGCGCGTTCCTCCTTCCCAAGAGCTTGTAGCGGCTGAACTGGCCATGAGAGGAAGGGGGAGGGGGCTAGGTCGAGGTCGTCATTGCGCTCGGTGGAGAGGCGGACGGGACGGCGCATCGGGCTCGCCTGCACCAGCGATGCCTCCCCCGACGGAGCACCACGTCGGGGACCAGCCCCGCGAGTTCTTCATTAGGCTACGCTGGCCACCGCGTTGCCGCCTCCGTCTTCCTACTGCCTTTGCTCGGGAGATGGAGCTCGATCCACCCCAGACCATCTAGTTGCACATGAAAGGTTGCGGGAACGGCGGCACGCGGGTCGACGTCGACTTCCCGGCCCCTCACGTCATGTATCTCCGCCGCTGATGGAAGATGTTCACACACAACCACAGCCTGATGGCGGGGTTTGTCCTCTACTTCAAGTTGACGGAGGGAAGCCTGCTCTCCGTCAAGGTCTTCAGAGATCTCGGAACTCGCTTGAAGTGATGCGTGGAGAGCTCCTCCGACGATGAAGATTCCTCCTCAAGCGGGAGTGACGAGGAGGACATCGACAGCGAGGGAGTCGAGCGGCAGGATGCCGACTCCGACTGACCGCGCCGCTCCTTCCTCGGCCACGCGCCTTGCCAAGGGCCATCCTCGCCAAGCTCTCCATCGGGGTGCTCCCCGACGTCTCCTTGGGCGGCTGGCATAGGAGGTCCGGAGAGAGCGAGGAAGGCGAGTGGCGGCCGTCAAGTCGGAGTACGCGGGCACCGATGCCTTCGTCGCGTATTGTCGGCCTGCTGCCTCATCTTCAAGCTCCCCTCCCAGCATCGGGACATTCTCTTGGTGCCTTCTACTCCTCGCACCCCACCTAGGCGCTCTTTTCGCCCTCCTTTCCTGTTGTTCCACCTTCTGAGGAGAGGTACAAGCAAGGGATTACGGGCATCTTATCTCTTTTTTTTAGTTTGTAAGCCCGCATGTACTTGTTAATTTTAAGACTTGTTATCCCCTTGCTCATGTTTTTAATTCCGTATGAACTGTACCTGTATGGGATGTTTTTAATGAAAAAGGGTGCTTGTCAGGTTCTTTGTGCGTGAGTGAGGCCCATGCCAAGGATGAATCCTTGTTATTTTTAATATAAACATGTCGCCCGGCAACAAGCCTTGCCGTCTCCCCACTTCGGTCGACCATTCTCGCGCTCTTGGCGGAGGCAGGGCGAAGTAGAGTTGGGCCCCTCGTTCATCTCCTTGCCACCGCGACTACTACCAAATTCCGACCCAGGAGGTAGCTCTTGGGTATAGGAAAGGGGGAGCACGGTGGTTCCAAGAACATAAATGAGGTTTCACATGTCCCAGTTCTATACAGAAATGCGTAACAGGGGGATGAAAGACTTATCTGAATCCGCAGCCCCCGGCAACCTTGGATTGCCGTGGTTGGATCCTTGTATTTTCAGCTCCCGGCAGTCTTGGCTTGCCGGGGCCGGAGCGCCAGTTCATTCTCTTTTTCCCAAGTGGCTCAGCAGAAGTGTCCGTGTGCCCTGCGAACGAAAGAGAGCAGAAAGACGCACACTCGACCTCTAGGCTAGGGGTTAGCTGCCGATAAGCACTACCAACCCTAACCGAGGGAAAGACTTGACCTAGCATGCATGCTAAAACTTAGGGTGCCAGCGCTTCATTTATTTATGCTCAGGGTCTGCGCCTGGCTTTGTACAGAGGGTTACATGCCTTGCCGGCAAGGCTTGTACAAAAGGTGGTTTGCCAGGAGGCCCGGCAACCACGCCTTATGGGTAAAACTTGTGAAGATGTTCGATGCTCCAGGAATTGCTCACTGGGACATCATCTTCGGTCTCCAGGCGGACTGCGCCGGGCCTGGTGACTCGTATTACCCAATAAGGGCCTTCCCACTTCGGCGTCAACTTGTTGGAATTCTTGGCCGACTGAACGCGCCGAAGAACAAGGTCACCCGAAGACGACCTTGCGACCTTCATCAAAGCTTCGGGCATGAACCTTGCGGCTATGGTAGCGGCGCAAGGCTTGCTGGTAGCGTGCTGCTCTCACAGCCGCCCGAAGACGATCTTTCTCAAGGAGCATTGCGTCATCTTGCCGCAACTGCTCTTGCTCAAGCTCATCATAAGCGAGCATTCGAGGTGACCCGTACATGAGTTCTGTGGGGAGAACTGCTTCTGCCTCGTATACCAGGACAAAGGGTGTCTAGCCGGTTGCTCGATTTGGCATCGTTCTGATCGACCAAAGAACCACCAGTAACTCATCAATCCAGCGCCTTCTGCTTTTGTGCAGCTTGTCAAAAGTCTTTGTCCTCAAGCCTCATAGTACTTCAGCTTTTGCCCTCTCCGCCTGGTCGTTGCTCCGTGGGTGTGCCACGGAGGCGAAACATACCATGCTGCCGAGGTCTTGGGTGTACTGCATGAAGGTGTGGCTTGTGAACTGGGTGCCATTGTCGGCGACGACTCTATATGGCACACCAAAACGGCAGACTAGTCCCATGAAGAACTTGACGGCTGACTGTGTTGTCACCTTCCTCACTGCTCCCACCTCCGGGCACTTTGTGAACTTGTCAATTGCAACGTACAAGTACTCAAAGCCCCCGACAGCATGAGGGAAAGGGCCCAGTATGTCGAGCCCCGAGACCGAAAATGGCCAGGAGAGAGGGATTTTTTGAAGGGCTTGGGCTGGTCGATGAAGCTTCTTCGAATGGAACTGGCATGCTTCACACCTGGTTACTAGTGCCGTCGCATCCTCAAGGGCGGTGGGCCAGAAGAAAGCCTTGCCAGAATGCTTTGCCAGTAAGGGCCCTCGACCCTATGTGGGAGCCACATATGCCTCCATGCATCTCTAACAACAGCTCCAGTCCTTCCTCCCAGGGGATGCACTTCAATCTCACACCGTTCGGTCTTTTTCTGTACAGGACGTCATTGACAAACTGGCACAAGGTAGACCGGCGGGCTACCTTTTCTGCTTCTTCCTGCTCCTCAGGAAGTTCCCCAGTCTGGAGGAAACGGACAGTATGTTGTGCCCATGCCGGAGCCTAGGGCTCGACGGCAAGGACCAAAGGCATCTCTTCCGCCACGGGGGCAGCCATCTCTACGGCCAGGGCTTGGCGCCCTGCCGGAGCCAGCTGCCCCTTGGCAGGCTCGGAATCCATGGCAACACCCTTGCCGGCGGCCCCTGGGGGCTCGGCGGGGAAGTACTTGCTAGGGCCCGATTTCATCCGCTTGTTCTGCTCTGTTGATGGTTTGACGGATGGTTGAGTTAGACGAAGCAAGAAGGTACCTGGTTCCACAGGTAGCTTGAATGCAGCATGCTTTGACAGGTAGTCAGTGATGTTGTTCTCTGCTCTGGGAACGTGCTCCGTTTGTATACCGTCGAAGCGCTCCTCTAGCTTCCTCACCTCATCTACGTAGGCCTCCATCAACGGACTCTCGTAATCTTTGTTGACCTATCTAACGACAAGCTGCGAATCACCCCTGACGATGAGCTTCTTCACCCCGAGGTCTGCCGCAATCCTGAGACCGGCTAGCAGCCCCTCGTACTCAGCAGTGTTGTTTGTGGACATCTCCCTGGGGAAGTGCATCTGGATCACATACTTGAGGTGCTCTCCGGTTGGTGCGACAAGCAGCACACCGGCACCGGCGCCTTGCAGCGAGAAGGCCCCATAAAAGTACATGATCCAGTCGCGGCTTGCTTCCTTGCCGGGGAGAGCGGTCTCCTGGATTTCTTTGTCGGGCGCTGAGGTCCATTCTGCAATGAACTTTGCCAAGACTCTGCTCTGGATTGTCGAAGTACTTTCAAACTTCATCCCAAAGCTTGACAACTCCAAAGCCCATTCCACAATCCTTCCGGTTGCATCTGGGTTGTGTAGTATCCGTTGCAGGGGGAGGCAGGTGACGACAGTGATCTCATGGGCTTGGAAGTAATGACGCAGCTTCCTTGAGGCCATAAGGAGGCCGAAGAGCAATTTCTGCACACTGGAGTACCTTGACCTGGCCCCCTGCAAGAGGGAGCTGACAAAGTAAATCGGGTGCTGCATCATCTTCTTCTTCTGCACCACTTCATCTAGCTGTGTGGGCCCTGCCCCGATGACGTCGGACTTTGCCAGGGGCCTTGCCTTGCCGGCACTAGCCCTACCGGGGGAATCTCTGACTTGCCATCTGTCGGTCCTATCGTTACCACTGCCTCTTCGCCGACCTCTCTTTGTGCCACTAATGCCGCACTGACCACTTGATTCGTTGCCGCCAGATACAGCAGCAACAGCTCTTGTGGTTGAGGTGCAACCAGTATTGGCGTAGAGGAAAGGTATTTTTTCAGATCCTGCAATGCCGCCTCGGCCTCTGGGGTCCACTCCATTGGGCCTGCCTTCTTCAATATTTTGAAAAAGGGAAGGGCACGTTCAACGGACTTGGAGATGAACCTACTCATGGCGGCTACACAGCCAGTGAGCCGGCGCACATCCTTGATCCGCTTGGGTGCCTCAATCTGCTCAATAGCCTTGATCTTGTCTGGGTTCGCCTTGATCCCATGTTGTGACACAAAGAACCCGACAAGTTTTCCTGACGGGATGCCAAAGACACACTTCTCAGGGTTCAGCTTGAGGTTGATCTTGTGTAGGTTGGCAAACGTCTCTCCTAGGTCTTGTACAAGGGTTGCCTTGTCCTTGGTTTTGACCACTATGTCATCCATATATGCTTCCATATTTCTATGTAGCTGGGTCTCAAAACCAATCTGGGCCGCCCTTGCGAATGTCAAGCCAGCACTCTTCAACCTGAAATGCATCCGTAAAAAGCAATATGTACCACATGGGATGATAAAGGATGTCTTCTCTTCATCTTCTCTTGCCATGAAGATCTAGTGGTAGCCCGAGTAGGCGTCGAGGAATGACAACAGATCACACCCGGCCATGGAGTCAACAATATGGTCGATGCGTGGCAACGGGAAGGGGTCCTTAGGGCAAGCCTTATTGACATCTGTGTAGTCAATACACAACCTCCACTTCCCATTTGCCTTGCGCACCACTACTGGATTGGCCAACCACGTTGGATGGAGCACTCCTCTCACCAAAACTCGCCGCTTCCAATTTCCTGATCTCCTCTGTGATGAACTCCTATCGTTCCAAAGCTTCCTTCCTGACCTTCTGCTTGACAGGTCGCGCGCGGGGACAGACAGCAAGGTGGTGCTCAGTCACTTCCCTAGGAACGCTAGGGATGTCGGATGCTTTCCACGCAAACACATCAACATTCGCCCGCAGGAAAGGACGAGCACGTTTTCCTATTTGCTGTCGATGGTGGAGCTTATGGTGAAAGCCCCTCCCGTGCCATCCGCCTTGACAGACACCCTCTTGGTCTCTGGTGGTGCAGCTCTGGATTTTTTGCTCTTGCCGGTAGAACTCTCGGGCACGTCCTCGACGGTGGCACAACACTCTGAAGAGGTGCGCTTATCAGAGTGGGTGCGAGAGGTCTTGCCGGTCTTCTTCTCCCCTCCCGGGGCTTCAATTGCGGGGGCAAGTGCCTTGGCGGCAGCTGCTGCAACTGCTTCTCGATAGAGTTTGTTAGCGCAGATGAGCGCATCCTTCTTGCGGAGGGGACGGTGATGATGGTCATCGGCCCAGGCATCTTCAGCGTGTTGTAGGCGTAGTGCGACGCCGCCATGAACTTGGCTAGTGCCGGGTGGCCGAGGATCCCATTGTAGGGCAAAGGGATCTCGGCCACATCGAAGACGATCCTTTTCGTCCTGTAGTTCAACTCACCCCCAAACGTCATGGGCAATGTGACCTTCCCCTTCGGCTGGCTTCTTACCGGACTGACCCCTTGAAACATACCCGTTTCCTCGAGGTCTCCATCAGGAATTTGTAGCCTTTTGATCACGACGGGCGAGATCAAGTTCAGGCCGGCCCCACTGTCAACCATCATCTTGTTCAGCTTGAGGTTGCGTATCGTCGACGAGACCAACAACGGCAAACACCCGACCGCAGTCATGCGGTCAGGGTGGTCCTCGACGTCAAAGATGAGGGGCGTGCTAGACCACTTCAGTGGCTTCTGAGCGTCGAATGATGGCTCTGTTGTTGTAATCTCACGCGCCCACTGCTTGAGCTGGCGGTGAGAAGTGTGCAGCGAGGCGCCACCATCGACGCACATGGCCTCCGTAGCCTTCTGAAACTCTTGCTCGCCGGACTCGTCGTCCTCGTCATGATCATCGTCTTCCTGCTTCTTGTCGCGGCCCCAAGCGGGCCTCTCTTGCTGGTTATCCTTTCCCGTCACGCTTCTTGTCGGATCCTTCGGCATCATCTCAACCCTTCTCCTTGTCCCGCCTCTCTTATTCGGATTTTTGCTTTTCAGCAAGCAGCTCAACTTGTCGGCAGTTCTAGAGGTCGTGGCCCTTGGTGCGGTGGATCTTGCAGTACTGCTTGTCGGAGCCCCTGGCTTGTCGGTAGCCGCCAAGGCCCGGAAACGGCGCACCCGGAAATCTCCTTGCCAGGGTCATCTGCTTTCGCCTTCTTGGTGGCGCTGGTGTCGCCGGATCCCTCGACGACAAGCACGGTCTTGTCCTTGCGTTTGCTGTTGCGACACCGGCCCTTCTTCGTCGAGGCGGCGGTGTCTTCGTTAGAATAGTCAGTTTCCGCACCGGCGTCTTCGCCGGGGTACTTCCTTCCCTCTTCAGCCCGAGCGCATCTATTGGCCAGAACGTAAAGTTCGGCCACGTCCTTGACCTTGTTCATTGCTAGCTCTTCACGCATCTTGCGGTTATGCACATTCTGATGGAATGCGCTGATTACGGCGGCTGGATGAACATCTGGGACGTTGTATTGCACTCGGTTGAATCTCTGTATGTACTTGCGCAGGATTCCAACGAAATCATGGCACAGATCTGACCAAAAATAAATGGAATCCGCTGGCAAGTGCATCAACCAAGACATGACATTGGGTTTCAGGGCCAACGAGAAGTAATTGGCAAGCACCTTGTCGTCACGAGCTCCGGCAGCTTGCATCGCGATGGTGTAGATGCTGAGGAACTCTGACGGGTGGGTCTTTCCGTTGTACTTCTCGCCGACGTCAGGCTTGAATGTGCGGTGGGACGGCCACTGGAACTGCCGCAGCCCACGGGTAAAGGATAGGCAACCCACCTCGTAAGGTAGGCCGCGAGAGCCTCGCGATGTTGGGTGGTCCATAGCGGGCCCCGCCCGCTTGTCTGACTGGTGGCGCGTATCGCGCCGGCGCTCGATGGTGGTTCGAGCGTCTTCATGGGCTCGCTCCCGAAGAACCTGGCGTTGGTCGCGGTGAGTCCGCGGGCCGGACGACGCTATGGAAATGTCATCACAAGCGTCATCACGACGGACCAACATCCGCGGTGGCTGGCGTGGACGAGGAAAGTGCACCGTGGCCGTGGCGTCTCCGACCCCTCCACCGTCAGCATGCAGTGGCTCGATGGAGCGCCGGCCCGAGGGCCCCATCGGCCGTGGCTCGTCTTTGTTGGCGGCGCCGACGAGGCTCCGGATGGTGGCTCTCCACTCGTCGAGCTTCTCCGCGGTGGGAGGGAACTCGAGGAGCAACTGCGCGCGCGCCAAGGCTTTTGCTCGCGTGGGTGGCGGCGAAAGCTGCATGGACCGCGGCGCACTTCGACATCTAACCATGTTAGAAGGAGCTCTATCACGGCCTAGCGGCTGTGCGCCATCTTCGCCAGCACTTCGGCGGGCATGCTGGCCTCCTTCGTCCCGTGGATGACACACAGGACTCTTCCCACGGCTGCGTACAGGGTCACCGGTGTGGTGACACTGCTCGTCGCACACGACCTCAGAAGAGCGCCCTGTGGGCGCCGGAGTGGGCGTCTTGGAGGTTGCCACGTCGCCCGCGGGTGGTACGACGACGGCCCCGGAGGGTCCCGCGCCGCCTGCGGGGGGGGGGGTCGGCTCCGTCTCTGGATTTCGGGCGTGTGGTTTGTTGCCTTGCGCACGAATGACACCGCTCGCCAGGCTCTGACTGCCAGAGCGATGTTGATGCTCATGTGTCGCACCTCGGGTTCTGTCCGCGACCGGCCCGCTGCTCGCCCGCACTGGTACGGGCTGTCCGGCTCTCGACGAACCGACCGCCGTGGCCGCCTTCTTCTAGGGAGCCATGGGCGACAAAGAACTGCTAGGCTAACTGATATACCAGATTCTCACAACTGCATCCCTACCTGGCGCGCCAAAGATGTCAGTGAGAAGAGCAGGTTTAGGAGCAAGCACACGCATCGTTTACCCGGGTTCGGGCCGCAAGGATGAGTAAAACCCTAGTCCTGCTTTGGTAGATGTATTGAGTGTTCTTGAGCTTTCTAAACTAGCTATGGTGGTTGTGCTGTCTCAAAAAGCCGAATCCCTCTCCTAGTCGCCTCGGGCCTCCTTTTATAGGAAAAAGGGGCGGCCACAGTGGCACACAGGAGGTGGAAAGGCCTACAGTGTGCGAGCTTATCGCATGGCATTACGGGGACAAAGCGCATTAAATGCGCTACGTAGGTGTCCATTAGCTTTATCGAGGACGGGAACGAGGCTCGTCCCGTCCGTCGCCGCTCCGCCTCGCTTCGACACGTGCCCAGGCTAGCGATGCATGCAGCGCCATGTAGGCAGGCAGGCAGTTGAGGTGGCGCAGTGGTAGGGCCTCCAAGAAGATCTACATGCCGTCACGTAGGTGCTTGCTAATTTGGCCTGGAAGCTGCATGTTGCCACGCATGTGCCTGCCCAGCTCGTTGGGCTGGCAGCTGCATGCAAACTGCAGTGGAGTCTTGGCTGGTGCGGGCCTGGCAGTGGCCCTGCTGATGCCCTCGGTAAGGGTCTTGCCGGGGGCCTGGCAAGGGTCTTGCCGTGGTGTTACTGTCATCCCCGGCAAGGATGTTTCCGGGGGTCTTGTGGATTTCCTTGGTCGTCGTCTTCTAGTCCCCATCTGATCCTGTGTTTATGATCTTGACGAAGATTTGCATGCCACCACAGAGGCGCCTCCCGAGCCTTGGTTCCAACGCAGTTGGTTAGGCTGGAGCCGGTGGGCTCAAGGGTGGTTCACTCCGCTGGCATCGGGCAAATTGCCCCGGCAAGGCTCTTGCTGGGGCCGCGGGGGGCCGCCTCGGCAAGGATCTTGCCTGTCGGATTTCGGGTTCCGGCAGACCCTTGAGGTTCGAACACTGGGGTGCGCGCGGAGATTTTGCCCCCTTACCTACCTGCACCCCTCCGCCATGCTAGGATCTAAATTATGGAAAGAACGACACAAGAGACACAGGGTTTATACTGGTTCGGGCCACCGTTGTGGTGTAATACCCTACTCCAGTGTGTGGTGTCGTGGATTGCCTCTTGGGTTGATGATGATGAGCAATACAAGGGAGAACAGCCTTGCGAGGGTCTGCTCTTGGCTGGGACGATGAATTGCTCGGAGGAGTTCAGTCACCTTTTTCTCTCTCTCTCCCTCTCTGCTTTCCTCCGACCGACCCCTTGCTGTGCGGGTGGCTGGTCCTATTTATAGAGGCCCTGGTCCTCTTCCCAAATATCGAGCGGGAAGGAAGCCAACAATGGCGGGCTAATTTGAAGGGGGACAGCAAGTATCAGCTATCCTAACAAAAGTAGTCTTCGCCTGCACAAAGCTCTTGTGATGACGCTGTCTTGGGCTCTACGGTGACCTCCGTCTCGTAGTCCTCCTGGTCTTGGTCTCGTTGCACCGAAATGGCAACCTTTGTCTGATGCCTCGGTACTCCGCGGCTGCTCTTGCCCCCTTTGCACCAAAGAGGGAAGGAGGACGCTGCGCGGACTGGCACCCGCCTGGCGCCCTGAGTCGTCATGGTTTGCATCATGGGCACCTGGTGAGGTACCCCGCCTTGATCTCTCCACCTCCTCGTGAGCCAGCCTGACGAGGCCGTGCCTGAGGAAGCTTCGCGTCGTCCGCCCCGCGAGGCTTGGCCCCTCGCGAGGGTCTTGGGTTTGTGTTGGTGAAGATGGGCTGTGCTGGGCCCCCCTTTGAGCCACGCCGCAGGCCGCAGGCAGGCAAGTCTGGGGACCCCCGTTCCCATAACGCCGACAGTAGCCCCCGGGCCCAAGGCGCGCCCGGACTTGGCTGTGCAGGGAGGCGAAAGGGCAAGAGCGAAGAACCGCGGGCCCTAACAGCCTGCGGCCTTGGGCGCTGCGTGGCGGTTGATTGGGCGTGGGCGTCTCCACTTCCCCACGACGCCTCGGCAACTGCACGGATTGGACAAGTCCCTACATGGAAAAAAACGGGTCATGATTACCTGCGATCGTGGGGGCCGTCGGTTGGCCCTCGCCAGCTATAAGTACTGATTGACGCGTGTCCTTCCAGTTTTATCCCCCTCACTTCTCCTTCTTCTTCATGGCCCCATCGAGGAGGTTCTCATCCGCGGAGAAGGGGAAGGCTTGCCAGGCTGAGCGTGCCTCTCCTCCGCCCAAGCGTGGCCGAGGGCGCCCCCGCAAACATCCTATGGCCACCACGGCAGCTCCCCACGGCCGCGGAGACGCTTTCCAGCATGGTGGCGGGCGGATTACTGCGATCAGGGGGTGCGCTCCGGCTGCGCGTCCCCCCATGCCACGCTTCCGCGCTGCCGAGGTGCTGCCGGAGTTCGTCGTGTGGTCGGCGGAGCCGACTAGCACCCGACTTCCTCTTCCTCACTTCCTCCTCGGCGAGCTCCCGGCCGGCGCCCCGGCCGGCGTCTGGCTTCAGGCCGACGGCTGCTGTAGCCGGGCCTCATGGGTTTCACTGGAGGTCTCCGCAGCCGGGAGTCTGGCCCTGGCCCGCGGTTGGCAGTCGTTTGCCCGCGCGCGCGGCCTGGGCCGTCGGTGCACCCTACACTTCAAGTTCGACGGTGATGCCACCCTCTACGTGAGGGTGTTTGGGGAAGATGGTCGCCGCGCAGGGTGCTGCCCCGAGGGTGATGACCGCGGCTGGGAACTCGGCTCCGGTGATGATGGAGAGGGCAGGGCTCGCGCGGCCGGCGGCGCTCAAGGTTCCTCAAGCTTCTCCGGTTCTTCTTCAGGCGGCGACTCTTCCAGCGGTGGCCGTGGTCAGCCTCCACGCCGTCGCATCTGCTTGGGAGGTGGTAGCGTGTCCGCCCACCATCGTGCCCCGGTGAAGCGCGAGAGGGAGTCCGCCTGAGCTCCGGAGGCAGCTCGGGCTTCCCTGCGGGCCAGTGCAAGGCGAGCTGCACCAGATTTGTTCTTCCTTTTCCTTTTTCCTGCGTAACAAGGACAGCAGTGCGGTGCCCCGCGGGGGCGTGTATGGGTTATTGCTGTTAATCATCGTTTTGCTTTCTTTATCGTACCTTCCGGTTACGTGCCCATGCATGGATGGTTCCCGGCCCTAGCCGTGGGGGCGACCGACCTAGGCCCTGCGTCTGTGTCGCGGTGCCCGAGGGGCACGGACTGGAGGGGTGCTCCTGCAAGGGGCCCAGGTCGCGAACCCTTTGAATGACTAGGGTAGGGACTCTCACGAGGGCGCCAGGCTGCCCCCCCCCTCGCGAGGCTTTGCACCAGAGAAATCGAGGCAGGAGAATGAAAGGTCAAAGAACCGCAAGCCAAAGACGACAACAACTTCAATAAAACTTCGAATGAGAAGGAACAAGCCAACTGCGGAAAGCAAATGAAAAGCCGCGTCCGGCACCTAATCTAGTCTTCGATGTCTTCTCACCAGTGCGGAGCTAAGTGCTGCCACTGGGCGTGGGAGGGAGCCCCAGGGCCTGAGGCCGGCACTCCTGAGACTCCGGGGCATGTACAGCCCCAACTCATTATTACGTGAGAGTGTCACGGGCGGCGAGCTTCACAGGCGTTGGCCTTCTTCACAGGCTCCGGGCCTTTTCCGAAGCGCGATAGCTTCACAGGCACTCGCCTTGCTTCACAGGCTCTGGGCCTTTTCCAAAACGCGATAGCTTCACAGGCACTCGCCTTGCTTCACAGGCTCTGGGCCTTTTCCAAAACGCGATAGCTTCACAGGCACTCGCTTTGCTTCACAGGCTCTGGGCCTTTTCCAAAATGCGATAGCTTCACAGGCACTCGCCTTGCTTCACAGGCTCTGGGCCTTTTCCAAAACGCGATAGCTTCACAGGCACTCGCCTTGCTTCACAGGCTCTGGGCCTTTTCCAAAACGCGATAGCTTCACAGGCACCCGCCTTGCTTCACAGGCTCTGGGCCTTTTCCAAAACGCGATAGCTTCACAGGCACTCGCCTTGCTTCACAGGCTCTGGGCCTTTTTAGGGGTAGAACCTCTAGAGGTGCTGGATGTTCCATGCATTCTGGACCGGCACTCCCTCCTGAGTCTCCAAGTGCGCGGAGCCGGGCCTGGAAACATGAACAACCTTGAACGGGCCCTCCCACATGGGAGAAAGCTTGTGCAGTCCCTCCCTGGAGAGAACCCGCCTGAGCACGAGGTCTCCTACCTCGAGAGTCCTGGGGCGGATGTTGCGGCAGTGATATCGCCGCAGCGCCTGTTGGTACCTCGCCGCTCGCAGCGCGGCTTCTCGGCGACGCTCCTCCCCCAGCACGAGGTCCATCCCCCGCATGGCGTCCTGCTGCGCCTCGTCGAACGCCAGGACCCGCGCGGAGCGACGTCTCACCTCGTGAGGGAGGACCGCTTCTGCTCCGTAGACCAGGAAGAACGGGGTCTCTCCAGTCGGCTCGGTCGCAATGGTGCGGATGGACCACAGCACGGACTGAAGCTCGTCGTACCAACCTCTGCCGCAGGCCTCCAGCTTCTTCTTGAACGTCCTGGTCTTGAGGCCCCTCAGGACCTCCGCGTTTGCCCGCTCGGCCTGGCCGTTGCTTCGGGGGTGCGCCACTGAAGCGTAGCATACCTGCGTTCCAAGGTTAGCACAGTATGTTTTGAACAGGTTACTGGTGAACTGCGAACTGTTGTCCGTGATGATGCGATTCGGCACCCCGAACCGGCTCACGATGCCCTTGATGAACTTGACCGCGGAACCCGCGGGAATGGTGCGGACAACCTCTACTTCAGCCCACTTGGTGAACTTGTCCACGGCAACGTAAAGGTAGCGGTAGCCCCCTGGCGCCCGAGGAAACGGGCCCAAGATGTCCAGCCCCCAGACTGCGAATGGCCACGAAAGGGGGATAGTCTGCAAGCCCCCTGCTGGCTGATGGATCTTCTTGGCGTGGAACTGGCAGGCTTCACAAGCTTTCACCAGTTCCACGGCGTCATTGAGCGCGGTGGGCCAATAGAACCCACTGCGGAACGCCTTGCCGACGAGGGTCCGTGATGATGAATGATGTCCGCAGTCTCCGCCGTGTATATCTTCCAGTAGTTCCTTCCCTTGCTCCCTGGAGATGCAGCGCAGGGATACATCGTTTGGTCGCTTCCGGTAGAGCTCTCCATCTTTGATGCAGTATGCCGTGGCCTGGCGTGCCACTCGCTCTCCTTCCTCCTCCTTCTCCGGCAGGGTCCCTTGCGTTAAGTAGCTCCGGAGCTCCGCGATCCAACATCCCTCCTGAGGTTCCATCGTCAGGAGCAGGCGTGCTCCCGAGGCCGGGCCACAGGCCAGAGCTCCTGAGGCAGACGGCTGGGGGAGCACCTCCCGGGGCTGAGCCGTGTTTGATAATGACGGCAGGGCTGAAGGCTTGAAGAGCTGCTCCTCGAAAACGCCAGGCTCCTGAGGTAACCGCCTGGACGTGCGTTTGGCGATGTCATCGGCTTCCTGATTGGTGCCACGGGGCACATGCTGCAACTCCAACCCCCAGAACTGCTTCTCCATCCGGCGGACCTCCGCAAGGTAGACTTCCATGTGCTCATCCTTCGGCTCGTACACCTTGTTGGAGAAGTTGACAAGAAGCTGCGAATTGCCCTTGATGGTGAGGCGTTTCACCCCCAGGGCAGCCGCGGCCTTCAAGCCCGCTATTAGACCTTCATACTCCGCTATGTTGTTGGAGACCTTTTCACCTTGCTGGAAACAGAGCTGCACGGTGTAATAGAGCTTGTCCTGAGTGGGCGATATAAGCACTGCCCCAGCCCCAGCGCCGTGCCTGGAGAAGGCCCCATCGAAGTACATGACCCAGCCTTCTGGCGCCTTGCTTCCCGGGGACAGGGACCGATCCTCGTCGGCCTTGAGGCCTGGTGCCTCCGTCCATTCTGCCACAAAATCTGCCAACGCTGCTCCCTTGATGACTCTGGTTGTGCTGAATTCGAGCTGAAACGCTTGCAGCTCTATGTTCCACTCGGCGACCCTTCCAGCTGAATTGGGGCTCCTGAGCACTCTCTCCAGGGGGTATGACGAGACGACCTTGATGGGGTGACCCTGAAAATAGTGCCGCAGCTTGCGCGAGGCCACCAGCAGCGCGAGGAGGAGTTTCTGAGGCATGGGGTACCGTGCCCTTGCATCCCGCAACACAGTGCTGACGAAGTACACTGGGTGCTCAACGAGGTGGAGTGCGTCAGTGCTGGTGGCTCCCTTCGGAGACCTTGGCGCCTCTTGAGGCAATGAGGACTCCTGAGACTGGCCATCTGGGAGTGGGGCCTCTTCTGCTTCCGGTGCACCCCTCTGCGGCGGCTGATCCTCCTCAGCCGCTGTAGCGGTTTCTGTGGGCCTTCCCCGTTCCTGTTCCGCCTCGTCCCGGGCCGCTGCTGCGGTTTTGATTCGACGCTCCTCTCTGACTGCCACCAAGGCTGCGCTGGCGGAGTAGGGAGTGGCGGCAAGGTAAAGCACCAGGGGCTCTTGAGGGTGCGGAGGTGGACTGGTCAGGTATCTCTTGAGATCCTGGAACTCCTTATCGGCCTCTTCAGTCCACTCGAAGGGCCCCTTTTTCTTCATTAGCTGGAAGAAAGGTAGCGCTCACTCCCCCAACTTGGAGATGAAGCGCCCTAGCGCGGTCACGCTCCCCGTGAGCTTCTACATTTCTCTGAGGGTCTTTGGCGGGCTCATGTCTTTCACTGCCTTGACCTTCTCCGGGTTAGCCTCGATGCCTCGGTGGGACACGAGGAAACCCAAGAGCTTGCCCGAGGGGACTCCGAACACACACTTCTCTGGGTTGAGCCGTAGGTTCACTGCATTGAGGCTCGCGAAGGTTTCCTCCAGGTCTTGTATCAAGGTCCTGGCCTCCCGAGATTTTACCCCGATGTCATCGACATAAGCTTCGACATTCTTCCCGAGCTGCGGGCCCAGGGTGATGTGCATCAGCCGCTAAAAGGTCGCCCCTGCATTACGCAGCCCGAATGGCATGCATGTGTAGCAGTACACCCCACACGGGGTTAGGAAGGCTGTCTTCTCAACGTCTTCTACCGCCATCTTGATCTGGTGATACCCAGAGAAGGCATCCAAGAAGCATAACAGGTTGCATTCCGCAGTGGAATCGACGATCTGGTCGATGCGGGGGAGCGGGAATGGATCTTGCGGGCACGCTTTGTTGAGGTTGGTGAAGTCGACACACATGCGCTCCTTCCCTCCCTTCTTTGGCACAATGACAGGGTTGGCCAACCAATCTGGGTATCGGACCTCGTGAATGACCCCAGCGGCCTCTAATTTGCGGGTCTCTTGGATGATGAAGGCCTGCTTTTCTGTGGACTGTCGCCTGGCCTTCTGCTTCACAGGGCGCACGTTGGGGCACACGTTGAAGTGATGCTCAATTACACTCCTGGGGATCCCTGCCAATTGGTCTGGCTTCCAAGCGAATACCTTCTTGTTTACGCGCAGGAACCCGACCAGGGCCTCTTCCTGCTCGGGTTTGAGGTGGGCGCCTATGGTGAAAGTGGCGTTGGTGGACCCGTCCTCATCGACGGGTATCTGCTTGGTTTCTGCCTTGTCTTGGGTGAACAACTGCTTCTTCTTGGCGGGTGCAGCTCCCTTGGGCTCGGGGGCCTCCAAGTCGGCGGGCTGTGCCGACGCCGCTGTCTTGAAGACGAGCTTGAGCACCCGCAGAGCGTCCGCGGTGTCCCCGTGCACGGTGAAGACACCGCTGCTCCCGGGCATCTTCATGAGGTTGTACGCCGGGTGCGTCGCTGCCATGAATTGGGCCAGCGCTGGGTAGCCGAGGGTGGCGTTGTAGGGGAGGCCGATGGGGGCGATGTCGAAGTCGACCAGCTCCGTGCGGAAGTTGTCGTAGGTGCCGAAGGTTACTGGGAGCCGGATCTATCCCAAGGAGCTGGACGATCCGCCCCCAACGCCTGAGAAGGGCCGGCTGGGTCGCAGCCGTTCCTGGGGTATGCAGAGGAGATTGAAGGACTCGACCGAGAGCATGTTGAGGCCCGCGCCGCCATCAATGAGGGTTCTGGTGACGGCCACCTGGCAGATGGTGGGGGTGCACAGCATGGGGCACGCACCCGAGCAGGACAAGTTGGAGGGGTGGTCCTCCGAGCTGAAGGTCAGGCCGGTCTCGGGCGCCGCCCGATCCAGGGGAGCCCCCTGCCGCGTGGAAGCGGCGCTGACCCGGCGGATGAACGGCTTGACGTGGTAACTTGTGGGTGGCGCCTGCGAGCCACCCAAGAGGGCCGTGACGACCGGGGGTGCTGACACAGCGCGATAGACGGGCGAGAGGTTGCGGGGCTCCATGGGCGCGCGGGGCAAAGAACCAGCTGGGGTGAGCGTAGGAATTGCGGTGCGTCCGCCTTGCCGCATGGATAGATGCCGGGACGATGCTTGCTGCCCATCCCCCGCCGGGCCGGTGGCAGCGTTGACGGCAGGTGATGGGGAACAGAGTGGATGCGCGCCGACAGGGGGCATCTGGGCGACGCGGGAAGCGAGTGCGGCCCGGCGCTTGGCGCGAGCCCGATGAGCGTCAGACATGGGCGTGATGGTCGGAGGAGAACGGGGCGGTGGAAGACGAATTCCGACGCACCCCTACATGGCGCGCCAAATGTCGGATTTCGGGTTCCGGCAGACCCTTGAGGTTCGAACACTAGGGTGCGCGCGGAGATTTCACCCCCTTACCTACCTGCACCCCTCCGCCATGCTAGGATCTAAACTATGGAAAGAACGACACAAGAGACACAGGGTTTATACTGGTTCGGGCCACCGTTGTGGTGTAATACCCTCTCCAGTGTGTGGTGTGGTGGATTGCCTCTTGGGCTGATGATGATGAGCAATACAAGGGAGAACAGCCTCGCGAGGGTCTGCTCTTGGCTGGGCCCATGAACTGCTCGGAGGAGTTCAGTCACCTTTTTCTCTCTCTCCCTCTCTGCTTTCCACCGACCGACCCCTTGCTGTGTGGGTGGCTGGTCCTATTTATAGAGGCCCTGGTCCTCTTCCCAAATATCGAGCGGGAAGGAAGCCAACAATGGCGGGCTAATTTGAAGGGGGACAACAAGTATCAGCTATCCTGACAAAAGTAGTTTTCGCGTGCGCAAAGCTCTGGTGATGACGCCGTCTTGGGATCCACGGTGACCTCCGTCTCGTAGTCCTCCTGGTCTCGTTGCACCGAAATGGCAACCTTTGCCTGATGCCTCGGTACTCCACGGCTGCGCTTGCCCCCTTTGCACCAAAGAGGGAAGGAGGATGCTGCGCGGACTGGCACCCGCCTGGCGCCCTGAGTCGTCATGGTTTGCGTCATGGGCACCTCGTGAGGTACCCCGCCTTGATCTCTCCACCTCTTCGTGAGCCAGCCTGATGAGGCCGTGCCTGAGGAAGCTTTGCGTCGTCCGCCCCGCGAGGCTTGGCCCCTCGCGAGGGTCTTGGGTTTGTGTTGGTGAAGATGGGCCATGCTGGCCCCCCCTTTGAGCCACGCCGCAGGACGCAGGCAGGCAAGTCTGGGGACCCCCATTCCCAGAACACCGACATTGCCGAGGGAGTCCACCTCGCCCTCTTGCCCTCCTGTGTTTCTGGTCTTGGCGTCGCCTTGGTTGTCTTGTGCTTCGGCTTCTCTCCAGCTTCCCTCCTCTACCCTGCTAAGTGTGGTCGCGGCGCGTGGCTCGAGCTGCCCGTGCATAAGTAGAGGGGTCAAAAGGAGAGCCCCTACTTTTGTACACCAACAGTACGTGGACGACACTCTCCCCTCTCGTTGCTCTTCATCACCATGATCTTGCGTATGCGTAGGATTTTTTTTGAAATTACTGCATTCCGCAACACATAACACTGAGGGTAACTCCTCCACCCAACAACCCGGCGTTCTATGCAAAGGAACCATAAGCCGGGGCTTGATACCTCGCAAAATCTCCTGATTTGCTCATTCAGCTTGACCATTGGACTAATGTGAGCTACAGAGGAAACATCACGTTGACAAAATTCTTCCATGGCGCCTTTAGATAAATTAGTGCCATTATCTGTGATAATGTTGTGTGGAAAACCAAAATGGAAGATCACCTTCTTCATGAATTGAACCACCATTGCTGCATCACACTTACTAACCGGCTCTGCTTCGACCCACTTAGTAAGCTCATCAACTGCCACCAAAAGGTGGGTCTTCTTATCCTTGGACCTTTTAAAATGCCCAAGCATATCAAGCCCCCAAGTTGGAAACGGCCAAGTAATTGGAATCATCCTCAATTCTTGAGCCAGCACATGAGCTCGTCGTGAAAATTTCTGACAGCCATCACAACTGCTTACCAAATCCTCAACATCAGCGTGAGCCGTCAACCAATAGAACCCATGACAAAAAGGCTTGGATACAAGAGATTTAGAACCGACATGATGAACACAATCTCCATCGTCAATCTCTCGCAAAATATCACAGCCTTCTTTAGGAGAGCCGCAGCATTGAAACGCCCCTGTGACACTGCGATGGTGCAACTCCCCATTGACAATTGTCATTGACTTAGACCGCTGTGTTATCTGCCTGGCCAAGACCTCATCCTCTGTGAACTCACCCCGGGTCATGAAAGCCAAATATGGAACCGTCCAATTAGGAATAGCATGAAGAGCCGCCACCAATTGCGCCTCTGGGCCAGGGACAACAAGATCCTCCTCCGTAGGCAACTTAACACACGGGTTAAGCAAAATATCCAGAAATGTGTTAGGTGGCACCGGCTTACGCTGAGACCCTAGCGGGCTTAAAGTATCATCTGGCTCCTTCTTCCGGCGATCAATATGCTCAACTTGGTATCCCTTGAAGTGACCTACAATGGCATCGACCTCTCGTCGATAAGCCGCCATAAGCGAATCCTTAGAATCCCAAGTACCAGAAACTTGCTGAGCTACCAGATCTGAATCGCCATAACACCTCACCCGGCTCAGATTCATCTCTTTATCCATTCGAAGACCATGGAGCAAGGCCTCATACTCAGCTGCATTGTTAGTACAAGGGAACATCAGCCGGAGAACATAAGAAAATTTATCACCTCGTGTGGAAGTCAAGATAACTCCAGCCCCCGAGCCCTCTAACTGTCTGGACCCATCAAAATGTTTAGTCCAATATGTGTTATCCGACTTTTCCTCAGGTGCTTGCAGCTCTGTCCAGTCATTGATGAAATCCACAAGTGCTTGGGACTTGATGGCTGTACAAGGCACATATTTTAAATCGTGGGGTCCAAGCTCAATGGCCCATTTAGCAACCCGGCTTGTGGCTTGCCTATTTTGAATGATGTCTCCTAAAGGAGCAGAGCTAACCATAGTAATTGGATGGCCTTGAAAATATTGTTTGAGCTTCCAGCTTGCCATAAAAACCCTATACACAAGCTTCTGCCAGTGTGGATATCTCTTCTTGGATTCAATAAGAACCTCACGAATGTAGTAAACCGGCCGTTGAACTGGGTACTCCTTGCCTGCCTCTTTCCTTTCCACAACAATGGCTACACTGACAGCCCGGCTATTAGCAGCCACATATAACAATAGAGGCTCTTTATCAATAGGGGCAGCAAGCATGGGCGGCTCAGCCAACTGTTTCTTCATATCCTCAAACGCTTGATTAGCAGCATCACTCCAAACAAAGTGATCCGTCTTGTTCATCATCTGATAAAGGGGAATTAGCCTTCTCACCCAGCCGGCTTATGAACTGGCTTAAAGCCGCAATACGACCCGCCAGTCGCTGAACATCATTGATACACACCTGTTTAGCCAAGGAAGTAATGGCTTTGATCTTCTCCGGGTTAGCTTCAATGCCTCTGTTAGAAACCAGAAATCCCAAGAGCTTGCCTGCTGGTACACCAAAGACACACTTAGCTGGGTTAAGCATCATCTTGTAGACCCGGAGATTGTCAAACGTCTCCTTCAAATCATCAATCCAGGTCTCCTTCTCTCTTGACTTCACGACAATGTCATCTACATAAGCATGAACATTGCGCCCAATCTGATTGTGAAGACAATTTTGTACACACCGCTGATAAGTCGCCTGGGCACTTTTGAGCCCAGAAAGGCATAGAGACATAACAGAAGGCTCCAAACAGAGTAATGGAAGTTGTTTTCTCTGGGTCCTTAACTGCCATCTTGATCTGATGATAACCTGAATAAGCATCCAAAAAACTCAAACGCTCACAACCCGCCGTAGCATCAATGATTTGATCAATATGAGGGAGAGCAAATGGATCAGCAGGACAAGCCTTGTTTAAGTCCGTGTAATCCACACACATTCGCCAAGTGCCGTTATTCTTAAGCACCAGCACCGGGTTAGCCAACCACTCAGGATGGAAAACTTCAATGATAAACCCGGCTACTAAGAGCCGGGCCACTTCCTCACCAATGGCCTTCCGCCTCTCCTCGTTAAATCGGCGAAGAAATTGCGTGACCGGCTTAAACTTCAGATCCATATTAAGATTGTGCTCAGCGAGTTCCCTCGGCACACCCGGCATGTCTGAAGGCTTCCATGCAAAGAAGTCCCAGTTCTCATGGATGAACTCGATGAGCGAGCTTTCGTATTTCGGATCCAGATTAGTGCTGATGTTGAACTGCTTAGATGAGTCGCCAGGGACAAAGTCAGTCAATTTAGTATCATCTGTCGACTTAAATTTTAACAAAGGATCATGCTCTGTGGTTGGCTTTTTCAAGGACGTCACGTCTGCCGGGTCAACATTATCCTTGTAAAATTTCAGCTCCTCCGTTGCACAAACCAATTCAGCATAAGCCGCGTCGCCTTCCTCGCACTCTAGGGCCACCTTGCAACTCGCATGCACTGTGATAGTGCCCTTGTAACCCGACATCTTAAGCTGCAAGTAGACATAACAGGGCCTCGCCATGAACTTAGCATAAGCCGGCCGCCCAAACAGAGCATGATAAGGGCTTTTGATCTTGACCACTTCGAACGTTAAAGTCTCAGACCTGGAATCATGCTCGTCTCCAAAAGCAACTTCCAAAGCTATCCTACCCACTGGGTAGGCCGACTTACCCAGCACCACACCATGGAAGACAGTGTTTGACGGCTTAAGATTCTTATCTGTCAGCACCATGCGACGGAAGGTCTCATAATAAAGGATGTTAATGCTGCTACCTCCGTCCATGAGCACCTTAGTAAACTTATAGCCCCCAACCTGAGGTGCCACCACTAGAGCCAGGTGACCCGGATTATCAACCCGGGGCGGATGATCCTCACGACTCCACACAATAGGTTGTTCTGACCACCGCAAGTAACATGGCACCGCCGGCTCAACCACATTCATGGCCCTCTTGTGAAGCTTCTGGTCCCGCTTACATAAGCTAGTAGTGAAGACATGATACTACCCACTATTCAACTGCTTCGGGTTGCTCTGATAACCAGACTGTTGCTGCTGTTGGTTCCCCCGGTTGTTCTGCTGATTATAATCACCCTGGTTGCCATGGCCTTGAATCCCGGAATTTGAACCACCGCTGCCATGACCCGGACCATGAGAACCTGACCCTGATCCGCCATTCGGGCCATGGTGGCACTGGATGGACTCCCTAAAGCTTCTCATTATGCTACAATATTTCCATGAATGAGTAGCCGGCTTCTGGTCTGTTCCGTGTTTTGGACATGGCTGATTTAACATTGCCTCAAGGTCAAATCCAGTCCTCGGAGCCGGCTGTCCCTTGCGATGCTGGTTATAATTGCATGCACCGGTGTTGGCCACAAAGACATCAGCTTTGCACTTACCGTTGCCGCCCTGATTGGTAGAGTTATAATGTTGTCCCTTCATGCTGTTACTCTTCTTTTCCTTTTTCGATCTTTCATCTTCAGAGTCTGGGTCCTTGCTACCATCATAGTCGGCATACTTTACAAGAGCCGCCATCAGCTCCCCCATGTCGTTGCAATGACGCTTGAGCCGTCCAAGCTTCCGCTTGAGTGGAATAAACCGACAATTTTTTTCCAACATCAGAACCGCCGAACCGACGTTGATATTATCTGAAGAATGTATGATGGTCGAGACCCGGCAGACCCAGCTGGTCGTTGATCGCCCTCAGCCTGAACACAAGAAACCAAATCCACAATCGACATAGGTTGTTTGCACGTGTCTTTGAAATTCTAGATAAACCGGGCCTTCAGCTCCGCCCATGACCCGATGGAGTTAGCCAGGAACCCCTTCAACCGGGTGCGAGCCATCCCCTCTAACATCATGGTGAAATACTTAGCGTACGCAGCCTCGCTAACATCCAACATTTCCATAGCCATCTCATAACTTTCCACCCACGCCTCAGGGGGGTAATCGGCCGTGTAATTAGGCGTCTTACGAGGGCCTTTGAAGTCCTTGGGCAGACACTCGTTTCGTATAGCTGTCCTTACACACGGCACACCGAAAGCCTTGGAAGTCACACCTACCTCAATTGAAGTTGTCGGGTAAACCAGCGTGTGTTGATGAGCCGCCGGTTGATCCGCCAGCTTAGCCTCCCGACGTACTCTGGCCTGATCCACCAAATCATGTGCATTGACTCCATTGCGTGCCGGGTCATGTCCATGAGGTTGGTTACGGTGTTGTTCCGTACTTGAGACTGCTGGCGAGTCAATGTGCCTGTTGTAGCTCCGGCTTGGGCGAGGGGTCGCATGAATCTGCAGCACCAAAGCTGTTTGAAGAAGCTCCCTAGCCCTTCGGGTTTCAACCGTCGCTGGAGTTTCATCCTTGTCTGGCAGAGCCACCAATCGTGTAGCTGCAACACTCATGTTGTCCAGAGGGGTGGAGTAATGACCCGGTGGTGTCATCACATGCTGAGGCGGAGTGCTGTTCATATGCGGCTGGCCGGGCAGTTCAAGTATTCGATTCACCCCCGTCGGGTCACCGGCCCCAGCTCCAGGGGTGTTGAAGAGGTCCCTCAACTCGTAAACTCAGGGCAAATGACTCTGGTGCTTCCTCCTCAAGACTTCGTGTGAAGCATTCTGATCTACCCTAAGCCGATATGAATCTGCTTGAATCCGATGAGCTTGGGCGTCTAGAACGGCTTGTTCTGCAGCCATCCTAGCATTCTCTGCCGCTAAGTCTGCTTTAGCTTGCGCTATTCCATCACGCAATTTAGCCACTTCTACCTTCTGTTGCTCCTGGTTATCTGGGGTTACCTCAACCTCCATCAGAGTCGCCAGAGCATCCAATAGATCTGTTAAGACTTGAGCCGGCGGGCGAGCTGAACCGCCAGCCCCGGCTGCCGTGGCCGCAGCTGCACTAGAAGTCATAGCCGCGGCGACTGTCGAGCCAAGAACCGGCTGTGTGCCAGCCATGAAGATCGCCACCCAGTTCGGCGGCTCACGGGGATCCGGAATACTGTCGCCATCAAAACAGCCCCCAAGCCGCCCATCCTGTAACTGATACATTGAGTTGGTCTCACCTAACGAAGACATGTCTTACGGCGGGTTGAGCCCGGGCGAGTCGTGCACGCTGAGCCGTCTCGATGATGTCAGTGCAGATGTTCGGCTCAGGGCCCGGCTCGCCGATCTTGCCGATGAAAACATGGATTCCGCCAAACGGGACCCGTTACCCGTACTCAATTGAGCCGATGTCGGGCCCCCAGCCTGCATCGTCGATGTAGAGCTTCTGCGATGACTGTTGGTCATCCGGCCCACAAAGTATCCCTTGTGCCCTTTGAAGCTGCCCTTTAAGAACTCAAAACCACTATGCGCTGGCCCCACGGTGGGCGCCAACTATCATGGAAGTGTCGCGGAGATGTCCTCATGGAAGGACTTAGCGGTGGAGCCATTGCGACGAGGTTAGCTTAAAGGGGTTAAACGGGACAAAGGACACAGAGAGTTTATACTGGTTTGGCCCCTTGCGGTGAAGGTAAAGGCCAACTCCAGTTTGAGGTGGTATTTCTTGGGTTTCGATCACCAGGGAGCAAACACGCTTTGCCTGGCTTTCGATTTGATGTTTTCTTGCCCTAAGCCGCTGCCGGGTCGTCCCCTTATATACATGGTTGACGCCCTGTGGCCTACAGAGTCCCCGCCGGCTCATATAACGTGTCCGGCTCGGTGACTTATCTTGGCTTATATTACAAGTCTACACGTACATGGCGGTTTACACTTTATGGGTCGTAAGCTGCCTCCGGGTTTAGGCCTTTTACTAAAGCCTATCTATGAACGCCATCGTTAACATCCTCTTGGGCTTTATCCATATGAACCATCATAGGGATGACCCGGCCCCTCCTGGGCGGGTCATATCTGATAGTCATATCCCCAACAATAGGCCCCAAGTTGATTTGAACTTGTTCATATGAATCTTCAACATTTAGAAAAATCCTTCTTCATCTGCTATGAAACAGTGTAACCCGCCATGACGTCATCTCTAGAAATTTCGGACAGACTCCATGATGTCATCTGCCATTAACTTCGCACATGACATAACATATCTTTAACGGATCTTTATATTTAATGATCTCCCGAAAATCGAGGCATTCGATTAGCTAGATAATCATCATTTGGCCCCCTCGTTTTTCGCACCCACCTGTTACCCTTCTCCTTATAAATAGGGCCAAACCGACCTCCTCTCATTCTCCTTCTCGTCTTCTTCACCTTCTTCTTCCACCTCACGACGTTCCAGCTCATCCGAACTCCGCCGCCGTCAACCTTCATCTTCTTCTTCGACTCTGGCCATTGCATCACCCTGAACGGATCAGAGCACCGCGACGCCTCTCTGTTGTCTCGTCAGCACCAGTAAGTCTTCCCCTTCCTTGCTATAGATTGATCATTAGGGTTTCATTGTTCATCTGTGTTCGTCGCCGCCCTTCTTTTTCCTTGTTTAGATTCATGTCTTAGATCCGAAAAAACCACATAAACCTTACGCGGCAACAATTTTAGTACTTATTTTTAATATCAGACCATATCTATTGCAATAGATCTCATCTAAACACCTCTTCTCTTCTGCTGCCGCCATCTTAGGTTTAGATTTTATTCCATTTTTCTGAATAGCTGCAGACCCAATCTTATATCCTTAATCTGTGAAACAGGTTTGTCTCAACACTTAGTATAATTTTGCTCTTGTCAGATCCTGAATACCAGTACGTGTCATGGCGGCTTACATGTTCGGCTTATATTTACTCATATACCATTAGTCCTCACTTAAGCCGCCATTCTGAATGTATACTGCAACTGTTAAATTGTGATTTCACTAACTGATTTGAACCGGCAAATTACTTCCTCCCTTTAAGTTTTCCTTCTTTCACCATGCCGCCAAAGACAGTCTATAGATGCAATTGGGTCCCCTCCATCGTCACTGAGGTCACATTCAAAGACTTTGTCAAAGTCGGATATTTTCCAGAAAAGAACGTCATGCACTACAGTTCCCCTGAACTGGGCAAAGGAAGACCTCAACCGAAGGAGGCCGAAGTCATCGTATTCACTGATCATATGAACCGGGGTTTTTCACCACCCGGCTCTAAGTTTTTCCAAGATGTTCTGCATTTCTTTCAACTCCATCCTCAAGACATCAGACCCAATTTCGTGTCACATATTTGTAACTTTCAAGTCGTGTGCGAAGTATACCTTCAAGAGGAGCCCAACATCGACCTCTTTAGAGAACATTTTTATCTGAACCGTCAGAATGAGTTCACCAATGGACCCAGCTTGGAACTTGGTGGAATCTCGATTCAACGCAGAAGAGACGCCATTTTCCCTTATGCACTCCTACCGAGTCACACAAAGGATTGGAATCAGACGTGGTTTTACCGCAAAGATACCTCTCCGACTGACAAGAATCCACTGTCGGGTTACCGTGTCGAGCGCCTGGACTCAAAGCGCAATCTTCCTGAGAAGCTTACCACCGCTGAACGGGCAAAACCTGCTCCTACCGTTACAAAGGTTACAACTCTGCTAGGAAACTGCTTAACTAGTGTTGACCTAGTCGGGTGCTGGGTTTCTTGGCGGATCATCCGTTTGAGTCACCGTTCCGGCTTAATGTGCACTTACACTGGTGATGTAAAGGATGCACCGCGCCACAACTCTGTACCATTAGCTGATGAGGCAGTAAATGAAATGGTTAAGTTCCTTCTGAATGAAGATCCAGAAGATTGCATTAAAACGGGTTTGGCCCCTTTCTGCAAGCTTAACCGGCCACCGGATGTGAGTCTCTGAACTTATTTACCTTTACCTCATTATTCAAACATTTTACTCAACCTTCGATAATTTTTGCAGGCTAAGTCTGATTTTTGGAAAAAGGCATATGATCATGAAGCTGCCAAGAAGGCCAGGGCTGCCAACAAAGCCGCCAGGAAAACCGTCAAGAAGACCATCAAGAAAAAGAAGAAACTAAGTGCCTCTTATCTGCTTAAGCTAGATGACACCTCTAAGTCGAAGGTAGCCCTTGGCTCTCTTGGCTTGTTTTTCAACCATCTTATTGACACTGACTATTATCAGGATGACACAGGAGCCAGCCAAGCAGTTGAAGAAGAGGTAACTATTATTTCCTCTGACTCAGAACCTTTACCAAGATAGAAACTTCGGCAAGTAACCGAGAAAGTAATGTTTTCACACCCCTTGGCTTATTTAGATCCTCACTTTTTTTGAAACAACAACAACACGAGAATCGACGTCAGACTCGGACCAGCTAAGGTGAAGAATTATCCTCCGGTTTACCAAACACTCCTGCTCCTCGAAAACGCCAAAATGAGCTTCCTCTAACCTTAACTCTTTTATTTACTGGCAGGTCTCTTTCGCCAGTCACTCAATTCCTTTGATTCAAACTTTCCAGGAGGTTTCTCGTTCTTCTTCTGGCGATTCATCTCAGACCCAGCTACCGGCTTTCAAGACTGCCCCTGGGTAAGAACAATTACCTTTCTCCTGTACTTTTATATCCTCACCATTATACTGACTTGTCCTAACTCTTTTAGTGGACAAGCAAAGCCTAACAAAAAAGGAAAGGTGACCAAGCCGGCTGAAGACCCTAAAGTTGCTGAACCGAACCAGCAAGTTTCTGCACCAGAAGACTCTTAACAACAACCAGAAGATCCTGCTTCTAACACTCAAGCTGAGATGCCTGACCTCTCTGTTGATCAAACCAACATTGACTCTTTTAATACTGAACCTTCAAGCTCACTTAAACCGTTAGAGACTTACACTAATGACGTTCTGATCACTAGCTGGCACCAGTTTTACTGAACCGGGGAACCCAACTATCTTAGCCAAACACTCTGCCAACCAAGAAGTGATCGAGAAACGGAAAGTGAGATTTGATGTCTCCCACTATGCTCAATTGAGCAGTAGTGAAATATTATCTGGTCATCTCAACCAAGTACACTCCAGCCGCGATTTGGAAATTGAGTTGGTGAAGCAGATGCACCAGAAATATGAGGCATGTCATCCGGCTTACATAAGTTATGTACATCCCGCCAGCCCCCAAGTCTTCTGATTATGATAAGATTGAATAATCTGTAGACTTAGAAGAATCATAAGCTTCTGTCCTAGACTCCCTCCAAGTCCGGTTTAAAACTAAACCGGATGTTGAAATAGCGTAATCTTGCATTCATAGTTCCCGAGGGCCGGGTTAATCAGCATGAATGAGCCGGTCCTATTTATCACTCTGTAAGAAAGTAGAGCTTAACTGCATAGCCCCCATGAGTCGGCTGAGACTATTTACAGCACATCCGGCTCATCATTACTAAGATAGAAGCAATATGCATTAGCCCCCAAGTGCCAAGTAGTGTTGCTTGCAAAATGCTTGGGACTTTATTCATAAGAGTCGTTTCTTTGAAAATTTGTTTTGACAGACATTAGCCCCCAAGTGCCAAGTGTTGTTGCTTGCAAAGGACTTGGGACTTTTATTGTTGTAATCCTGATACAAATGTGTTGGTAACTCTGTGCTTCATACAGGCTGTTACTGCTGAATTGGAGTCTCAGTTGAACGATGCAAAGACCTGGCTAGCGGCTCAGGAAACTGAGACCCGGAAAGCTAACTCAAAATTCTAGTTTAGCGTAGCTGAGTCGGAAAAACTGAAGACCCATTTTACGGTGGAGAAAGAGACTTGGGTTGAAGAAAAGACTGCTTTAACGCAGCGGGCCGAGAAAGCAGAAACATCTCTTCAGGAGGTAACCACTGAGCTCACCAACTTAAAACACCGTGTATCTCAGATGGTATCTGCTATCTTCGGTGAGTCGCCTTGCTATTCATCCAAAGTGCATACTTGTCGTAGTATTGTAAGCCACCATTTAACCAATCTGTAACTTACTCAGGTCCCAGGAGCAGAAACCTTAGCCAGGACACACTTGCGAAACTCAAGGCGGTCTATACTCTTGTCGAGCAATTGTATATTGGAGCTCAATGTACATTGGCTACCATCTCCCCGGCTAACCAAGGACCCAATCTGTTAAGCGATGTGCTGAAGAAATTATCAATTCTGCCCATCAGAATTCAAGAGATAAAGTGGTCTTGTGCGAGAGCCGGTGCTGTGACGGCCTTGAGCCGTGCTAAGGCGTGGGTACCGGAGTTAGACCCGGTCGATGTAGCCAATGGATATCCAAGTCTGAAGGAGGATGGTACTTCTTTTGATCAACAGGACTTCGTTGCTTGTGCTAAAGCAATCCATCCTCATGCGACAGTCATTGCCGAAGAAACCAATCTCTCCAAATATCAGCCAGATTACGACACAGAGAACCATAAGATGCATACACCTGCTTACAAAGTGATGGACTTAATTCCTCCGATTCGTAAGCACACTTTCGCTCTTGAAATTGACCCATCCAATCTGATTGATGATGAGGCTGAATTCTTCGCCTTGCGTGGCTTTGATTGGTCAAAACCAAACTTCCAGACGGCGGAGGAGGACAAAGAACCAGCAAGGGATGAATCGGAGGCCTCCCATCAGGAAGGCCAAGAAGATTGAACCGTCAGGCGGTTTAGATACTTGATCTTTGAAAAAACACTTGATCTCATTTTGGCTCATGGAGCCATGTAATAGGGTAGTGAAAACTTGACTTTGTCGTGCCATCGTGCATGTTTCTGTTTTGCGTAATATTGCTGATCCACCGGTTTAAAAAATCATTATGGGTATAATAGTCTTTGATTTATGCAGATTTGAATGATTATTACCATGCACACAAAGAAAACACAAGTGCCCTGGCGGCTTACCGCCAGGCGGGTCATGATACCCAATTAAAGCCGCTGAGGACGAATAGTCCATAACCAGAGCCGGTCTGATAATTGCTATAACTCCGACCATAGGATTCATTATGCTCTGGCGACTTAGAGTCTACCCTCCTGATGGGTTGTATGAACCCAAAGTATGCTTCAAATATGAGCCATAAATGGGGCAGCTGGGCCTGACTTACAAAAACCAGAAAACAACGAAAAAACCAAACACAAATAAGAGATTCGAGGCTTTTGTAGGCTGCCAAGCCTAAGTGTCTTCTTCAATGAAACTAGCATGAGCCACTGGATTGTTCGTGCGTTCCCTGAGCCTGACTCACAGTGTGCCCAATCAACATTTGAACCCTAGATAAAGTCTGGTCTTGCTCAAAGACTTATCAGGAGTATGTGGGGCCAGAGTAACAACATACATCACGGGCCAATTTATCCAAGTTCCAAGGAAGGCGGCTTATGAAGCCTGGATTCATCCTGACTAACTATAAACCATGCTCTCGCATGGCAAGCCGCCATTTGAACCTTAATCGAGCTCAGATCTTGGTCGAATACACCATACAGACTGATCGTTAAGAGTTCGGTGGGTCAATCAGGATGACCCAATGGAGTTGAAGCAACTGGTTACAGGTAGGATGACCCGGTCAGAGTTTGTTCTCTTTGGTCGAATACGCCTATGTTTGAACAAACCTGGCCAAGAGGGTAGTAACGATATGTTCTCTTTGGTTGAATACGCCTATGTTTGAACAGGAAGCCCCCAAGTGACATACTTACAAGTGTGGTGTTGAGCCAATCAAGAGGGTACTGATAGCTATGTTCTCTTTGGTGAATACACCTATATTTGAACAGGAAGCCCCCAAGTGATCATATAAGCTTTGGCATTGCGCCGATCAAGAGGGTACCGACAGCTATGCTCGGTGAGCAGGAAGCCCCCAAGTGATACACTGATGAATCGCGCTCATCGGGGACCTATGTTTGAGTTGTGCTGTGCATCCAACTATCTTTGTCCCCTGAAATTGTGGGCATCGAGCCTCTTAAATGATGCTAAAGACTCGGCTTCCAGGAAGTGAAACGACAGAAGGCCTGAATTGTCAGGGATGCCGGCTTTATTGTACTGCTTATAATATATACATTAGGTAACTATGTACATCATGAGAGACGGAGGCTCAAGTATAGTAGGGCCGAAGATGAGCAATGTTCCACGGCCGACGGGTCTCCTCCTCTGATGTGCGTGAGTCCTTGTTTCTCAAACGTCGATAAGGTAGTATGACCCATTATGTAAATTCTTGCTGACCACAAAAGGTCCTTCCCAAGGTGGTGATAACTTAGGCATATCTGTCTGATCTTGGATGAGCCGAAGCACTAAGTCGCCTTCTTGAAAGGTTCTAGTTTTGACTCGGCGGCTGTGATAATGCCGCAGGTCTTGCTGGTAAATCGCCGAACGAGCCGCCACAAGATCTTGCTCTTCATCCAATAGGTCAAGTGCGTCTGGACGCGCTTTTTCATTGTCAGCTTCAACATAAGCCGCCACCCGAGGTGAGTCATGACGGATCTCACTAGGGAGAACCGCCTCTGCCCCATAAACCATGAAGAAAGGTGTGTAACCCGTAGATCTGTTGGGAGTCGTGTTGATGCTCCATAACACTGAGGGTAACTCCTCCACCCAACAACCCGGTGTTCTCTGCAAAGGAATCATAAGCCGGGGCTTGATACCTCATAGAATCTCCTGATTTGCTCGTTCTGCTTGACCATTGGACTGAGGGTGAGCTATAGAGGTAACATCAAGCCGGATGTGCTCACGTTGACAAAAAATTTCCATGGCGCCTTTAGATAAATTAGTGCCATTATATGTGATAATGTTGTGTGGAAAACCAAAACGGAAGCTCACCTTCTTCATGAATTGAACCGCTATTGCCGCATCACACTTACTAACCGGCTCTGCTTTGACCCACTTAGTAAAATTATCAACCGCCACCAAAAGGTGGGTCTTATATCCTTGGACCTTTTAAAAGGCCCGAGAATATCAAGCCCCCAAGTTGCAAACAGCCAAGTAATTGGAATCATCCTCAATTCTTGAGCCAGCACATGAGCTCGTCGTGAAAATTTCTGACAGCCATCACATCTGCTTACCAAATCCTCAGCATCAGCGTGGGCCGTCAACCAATAGAACCCATGACAAAAAGCCTTGGCTACAAGAGATTTAGAACCGGCATGATGAACACAATCTCCTTCGTCGATCTCTCGCAAAATCAGACATCCTTCTTTAGGAGAGACGCAGCGTTCAAACGCCCCCGTGACACTGCAATGATGCAACTCCCCATTGACAATTGTCATTGACTTAGACCGCCGTGTTATCTCTCTGGCCAAGACCTCATCCTCTGGCAACTCATCCCGGGTCATTTAAGCCAAATATGGAATCGTCCAATCAGGAATAGCATGAAGAGCCACCACCAATTGCGCCTCTGGGTCGGGGACAGCAAGATCCTCCTTCGTAGGCAACTTAATAGATGGGTTAAGCAAAACATCCAAAAACGTCTTAGGTGGCACCGGCTTACGCTGAGACCCTAGCCGGCTTAAAGTATTAGCCGCCTCGTTCTTCCTGCGATCAATATGCTCAACTTGGTAACCCTTGAAGTGACCTGCAATGGCATCAACCTCTCATCGATAAGCCGCCATAAGCGGATCCTTAGAATTCCAAGTACCAGAAACTTGCTGAGCTACCAGATCTGATTCGCCAAAACGCCTCACCCGGCTTAGATTCATCTCTTTAGCCATCCGAAGACCATGGAGCAAGGCCTCATACTCAGCTACATTGTTAGTACAATGGAACATCAGCCAGAGAACATAAGAAAATTTATCACCTCATGGGGAAGTCAAGATAACTCCAGCCCCCGAGCCCTCAAACTGTTTGGACCCATCAAAATGAATAGTCTAATATGTGTTATCCGGCTTTTCCTCAGGCGTCTGCAGCTCCGTCCAGTCATTGATGAAATCCACAAGTGCTTGGGACTTGATGGTTGTACGAGGCACATATTTTAAATCGTGAGGTCCAAGCTCAATGGCCCATTTAGCAACCTGGCCTGTGGCTTCCCTGTTTTGAATGATGTCTCCTAAAGGAGCAAAGCTAACCATAGTAATGGGATGACCTTGAAAATATTGTTTGAGCTTCTGGCTTGCCATAAAAACCCCACACACAAGCTTTTGCCAGTGTGGATATCTCTGCTTGGATTCAATAAGAACCTCACTGATGTAGTAAACCGGCCGTTGAATCGGGTACTCATTGCCTGCCTCTTTCCTTTCCACCACAATGGATACACTGACAACCCGGCTATTAGCAGCCACATATAACAATAGAGGCTCTTTATCAATAGGGACAGCAAGCACGGGCGGCTCAGCCAACTGTTTCTTCAGATCCTCAAACGCTTGATTAGCAGCATCACTCCAAACAAAGTGATCCGTCTTGTTCATCATCTGATGAAGGGGAATAGCCTTCTCACCCAGCCGGCTTATGAACCGGCTTAAAGCCGCAATACGACCCGCCAGTCACTGAACATCATTGATACACACCAGTTTAGCCAAGGAAGTAATGGCTTTGATCTTCTTCGGGTTAGCTTCAATGCCTCTGTTAGAAACCAGAAATCCCAAGAGCTTGCCTGCTGGTACACCAAAGACACACTTAGTCGGGTTAAGCATCATCTTGTAGACCCGGAGATTATCAAACGTCTCCTTCAAATCATCAATCAAGGTCTCCTTCTCTCTTGACTTCACCACAATGTCATCTACATCAGCATGAACGTTGCGCACAATCTGATTGTGAAGGCAATTTTGTACACACCGCTCATAAGTCGCCTGCGCACTCTTGAGCCAAAAGGTATAGACACATAACAGAAGGCTCCAAACGAAGTAATGAAAGTTGTTTTCTCTTGGTCCTTAACTGCCATCTTGATCTGATGATAACCTGAATAAGCATCCAAAAAACTCAAACGCTCACAACCCGCCGTAGCATCAATGATTTTATCAATACGAGGGAGAGCAAACGGATCAGCCGGACAAGCCTAGTTTAAGTCTATGTAATCCACACACATTCGCCAAGTGCCGTTCTTCATAAGCACCAGCACCGGGTTAGACAACCACACAGGATGGAAAACTTCAATGATAAACCCGGCTGCTAAGAGCCGGGCCACTTCCTCACCAATGGCCTTCCACCTCTCCTCGTTAAATCAGCGAAGAAATAGCTTGACCGGCTTAAACTTCGGATCAATATTAAGAGTGTGCTCAGCGAGTTCCCTCGGTACACCCAGCATGTCTGAAGACTTCCATGCAAAGATGTCCCGGTTCTCACGGATGAACTCGATGAGCACGTTTTTCTATTTCGGATCCAGATTAGCACTGATGCTGAACTGCTTAGATGAGTCGCCAGGACAAAGTCAATCAATTTAGTATCATCTGTCGACTTAAGTTTTAACAAAGGATCATGCTCTATGGTTGGCTTTTTCAAGGACGTCATGTCTGTCGGGTCAACATTACCCTTGTAAAATTTCAGCTCCTCTGTTGCACAAACTGATTTAGCATTAGCCGCATCGCCTTCCTCGCACTCTAGGGCCACCTTGCGACTCCCATGCACTGTGATAGTGCCCTTGTAACTTGGCATCTTAAGCTGTAAGTATACATAACATGGCCTCGCCATGAACTTAGCATAAGCCGGCCGCCCAAACAGAGCATGATAAGGGCTTTTGATCTTGACCACTTAGAAGGTTAAAGTCTCAGACCTGGAATCATGCTCGTCTCCAAAAGCAACTTCCAAAGCTATCCTACCCACCGGATGTTAATGCTGCTACCTCCGTCCATGAGCACCTTAGTAAACTTATAGCCCCCAACCTAAGCTGGCACCACTAGGTGACCCGGATTATCAACCCGGGGCGGATGATCCTCATGACTCCACACAATAGGTTGTTCTGACCACCGCAAGTAACGTGGCACCGCCGGCTCCACCGCATTCACGGCCCTCTTGTGAAGCTTCTGGTTCCGCTTACATAAGCTAGATGTGAAGACATGATACTGCCCACTATTCAACTGCTTTGGGTTGCTCTGATAACTAGACTATTGCTGCTATTGGTTCCCCCGATTGTTTTGCTGATTATAATCACCCTGGTTGCCATGGCCTTGAAACCCGGTGAACCGCCGCTGCCATGACCCGGACCATGAGAACCGGACCCTGATCCGCCATTCGGGCCATGGTGGCGCTGGATGGACTCCCTAAAGCTTCTCATTATGCTATAATATTTCAATGAATGAGTAGCCGGCTTCTGGTCCGTTTCGTGTTTTGATTTACCATTGCCTCAAGGTTGAATCCTGTCCTTGGAGCCTGTAGTCCCTTGTGACGCTGGTTATAATTGCACGCACCAGTTTTAGCCACAAAGTCATCAGCTTTGCACTTACCGTTGCCTCCCTGATTGGTAGAGTTATATTGTTGTCCCTTCATGTCGTTACTCTTCTTTCCCTTTCCCGATCTTTCTTCTTCAGAGTCAGGGTCCTTGGTACCATCCGAGTCAGCATACTTTACAAGAGCCGCCATCAGCTTCCCCATGTCGTTGCACTGACGCTTGAGACATCCAAGCTTCTACTTGAGTGGAATAAACCGGCAATTTTTCTCCAACATCAGAACCGTCGAACCGACGTTGATATTATCTGAAGAATGTATGATGGTCGAGACCCGGAGAACCTAGCTGGTCGTCGACTCGCCCTCAGCCTGAACACAAGAAACCAAATCCACAATCGACATAGGTTGTTTGCACGTGTCTTTGAAATTCTGGATAAATCGGGCCTTCAGCTCCGCCCCTGACCCGATGGAGTTAGCCAGCAACCCCTTCAACCAGGTGTGAGCCGTCCCCTCTAACATCATGGTGAAATACTTAGCGTACGCAGCCTCGCTAACATCTAGCATTTCCATAGCCATCTCATAACTTTCCACCCACGCCTCAGGGGGTTGATCAGCCGTGTAATTAGGTACCTTACGAGGGCCTTTGAAGTCCTTGGGCAGACGCTCGTTTCGTATAGCTGCCGTTAGACACGGCACACCGAAAGCCTTGGAAGTCACACCTACCTCATTTGAAGTTGTCGGGTAAACCGGTGCGTGTTGATGAGCCGCCAGCTCAGCCTCCCGGCGTGCTCTGGCCTGGACCACCAACTCATGTGCATTGACTCCATTGCGTGTCGGGTCATGTCCGTGAGGTTGGTTACGGCGTTGTTCAGTACTTGAGACTGCTGGCGAGTCAATGAGCCTGTTGTAGCTCCGGCTTGGGCGAGGGGTCGCATGAATCCGATCACGACTATAAGAATAAGCCTGCTGCTGCACCAAAGCTATTTGAAGAAGCTCCCTGGCCCTTCGGGTTTCAACCACCTCTGGAGTTTCATCCTCGTCTGGAAGAGCTTCCAATCGCGCAGCTGCAGCAATCATGTTGTCCAGAGGTGTGGAGTAATGACCCGGTGGTGTCATCACATGCTGAGACGGAGTGCTGTTCATATGTGGCTGGCCGGGCGGTTCAACTATTCGATTCACCACCGGTGGGTTACTTGCCCCAGCTCCAGGGGTGTTGAAGAGGTCCCTCGACTCGTAAACCAAGGGAAAACGACTCCTGTGCTTCCTCCTCAAGACTTCGTGTGAAGCATTATGGCTACCCTAAGCCGATATGAATCTGCTTGAATCCGCTGTGCTCGGGCGTCTAAAACGGCTTGTTCTGCAGCCATCCTAGCGTTCTCTGCCACTATGTCTGCTTTAGCTTGCGCTATTCCATCACGCAATTTAGCCACTTCTACCTTCTGTTGCTCCTGGTTATATGGGGTTACCTAAACCTCCATCAGAGTCACCAGAGCATCCAATAGATCTGTTAAGACTTGAGCCAATGGGCGAGCTGAACCGCCATCCCCAGCTGCCGTGACCGCAGCTGCACTAGAAGTCATAGTTACGGCGGCTGTCGAGCCAAGAACCGGCTGTGTGCCAGCCATGAAGATCACCACCCTATTCGGTGACTCACGGGGATCGGGAATACTGTCGCCATCGGAACAGCCCCCAAGCCGCCCATCCTATAACTGATACATTGAGTTGGTCTCGCATGTGGACGACTCATCATCAAAGTAGATGGCCATATCACCGCCAGAGACTGAGCCTTCCAACTCAGCCCCGTGGGTGAACTCAACGAAGACATGTCTTACGGCGGGTTGAGCCCGGGCGGGTCGTGCACGCTGAGCCGTCTTGATGATGTTGGTGCAGATGTCCAGCTCAGGGCCCGGCTCGCCGATCTTGCCGATGAAAACGTGGATTCCGCCGAAGGGGGCCTAGTACCCATACTCAATTGAGCCGGCGCGGGGCCCCAGCCTGCATCGTCGATGTAGAGCTTGTCGCGAAGACTCTTGGTCATTCAGCCCACAGCGTATTGATACGTCTCCAACGTATCTATAATTTTTGATTGTTCCATGCTATTATATTATCAACCTTGGATGTTTTATATGCATTAATATGCTATTTTATATGATTTTTGGGACTAAACTATTAACCTAGAGCCCAGTGCCAGTTTCTGTTTTTTCCTTGTTTTTAAGTATCGCAGAAAAGGAAAATCAAACGGAGTCCAATTGACCTGAAACTTCATGGAGATCATTTTTGGACCAGAAGAAGCCCACGGAGTACCGGAGGTGGGCCAGAAGAGTCCCAAGGCCACCAAAAACCAATCTAAACCCGTTCCGGTACCTTGCCAGAGGGGGCAATCCTTCTCCGGTGGCCATCTTCATCATCCCAGTGCTCTCCATGACGAGGAGGGAGTAGTTCTCCCTCGGGGCTGAGGGTATGTACCAGTAGCTATGTGTTTGATCTCTCTCCCTCTCTCTCTCGTGCTCTTGATTTGGCACGATCTTGATGTATCGCGAGCTTTGCTATTATAGTTGGATCCTATGTTTCTCCTCCCCCTCTTCTCTCTTGTAATGAATTGAGTTTTCCCTTTGGAGTTATCTTATCGGATTGAGTCTTTAAAGATTTGAGAACACTTGATGTATGTCTTGGTGATCAACTTGCGGGTTTCATGACATTGGGAACCTATGCATAGGGGTTGACACACGTTCTCATCGTGATTCTCCGGTAGAAACTTTGGGGCACTCTTCGAGGTCCTTTGTGTTGGTTGAATAGATGAATCTGAGATTGTGTGATGCATATCGTATAATCATACCCACGGATACTTGAGGTGACATTGGAGTATCTAGGTGACATTAGGGTTTTGGTTGATTTGTGTCTTAAGGTGTTATTCTAGTACGAACTCTAGGGTTGTTTGTGACACTTATAGGAATAGCCCAACGGATTGATTGGAAAGAATAACTTTGAGGTGGTTTCGTACCCTACCATAATCTCTTCGTTCGTTCTCCGCTATTAGTGACTTTGGAGTGACTCTTTGTTGCATGTTGAGGGATAGTTATGTGATCCAATTATGTTAGTATTGTTGAGAGGACTTAGACTAGTGAAAGTATGAACCCTAGGCCTTGTTTCCTATCATTGCAATACCGTTTACACTCACTTTTATCATTAGTTACCTTGCTGTTTTTATAATTTCAGATTACAAATACCTTTATCTACTATCCATATACTACTTGTATCACCATCTCTTCGCCGAACTAGTGCACCTATACAATTTACCATTGTATTGGGTGTGTTGGGGACACAAGAGACTCTTTGTTATTTGGTTGCAGGGTTGCTTGAGAGAGACCATCTTCATCCTATGCCTCCTATGGATTGGTAAACCTTAGGTCATCCACTTGAGGGAAATTTTCTACTGTCCTACAAACCTCTGCACTTGGAGGCCCAACAACGTCTACAAGAAGAAGGTTGTGTAGTAGACATCAGCCCCTTGCGGTGAAGGTAAAGGCCTACTCCAGTTTGAGGTGGTATTGCTAGGGTTTCGATCACCAAGGAGCAAACACGCTTTGCTTGGCTTTCGATTTGATGTTTTCTTGCCCTAAGCCGTTGTCGCGTCGTCCCCTTATATACATGGGTTGATGCCCTGCGGCCTACAGAGTCCCGGCCGACTCATATAACGTGTCCGGCTTAGTGACTTATCTTACATGGCTTACATTACAAGTCTACACGTACATGGTGGTTTAAACTTTATGGGCCGTAAGCCACCTCCGGGTTTAGGCCTTTTACTAAAGCCTAGCTATGAACCACCATCGTTAATATCCTCTTGGGCTTTATCCAGATGAACCATCATAGGGATGACCCGGCCCCTCCTGGGCGGGTCATATCTGATAGTCATATCCCCAACAGGTATCTTTCTTTTATTAGTAACAATTTCTTTCATGTACTTAGCATAAGGAGGCATTTTAAGCATATCAGTCAAACGCATATGCAAAAAGATAGGTCTAATCATTTCAGCAAAGTGCTCAAAATCCTCATCATCCTTTTTCTTGGATGGCTTAGGAGGAAAGGGCATGGGTTTCTGAACCCATGGTTCTCTTTCTTTACCATGTTTCCTAGCAACAAAGTATGTCTTATCATAATGTTGATTCTTTGATTGTGGGTTATCAATATCAATGACAGGTTCAATCTCTACATCATTATCATTACTAGGTTGAGCATCAACATGAACATCATCATTAACATTAGCACTTGCTTCATGTTCATTACCAGATTGTGTCTCAGCATCAGAAATAGAAATGTCATTGGGATTCTCAGGTGTGTCTATAGCAGGTTCACTAGCATGCAAAGTCCTATCAGATTTCTTTTTCTTTTTAGTACGAGGACTAGGTGCATCAGTATTAGTCCTCTGAGACTCCTGCTCAACTCTCTTAGGATGGCCCTCTGGATACAAAGGTTCCTAGGTCATCTTACCACCTCTAGTCATAACTCTAACAACATTATCACTATTCTTACTATTCAACTCATACTTGTTCTACTTGAGTGTAACCATGGAAGCATGTTTACTAATAAGCTTGAGATCATTAACAGTTCTACTCATATAATCACCCAAGTGGTCAAGCATGTAAGCATTACGTTTCAATTGTCTACTAACATAAGCATTGAAATTTTCTTGTTTAAAATAAAATTATCAAACTCATCCAAGCATTGACTAGCAGACTTATTATGAGGAATATCACCTTCATCAAATCTACAGAGACAGTTTACCTCTACTACCTGTGTCGGGTTATCAAGACCATGTATTTCTTCAATAGGTGGTAAATTTTTAACATCTTCAGCTTTAATACCTTTTTCTTTCATAGATTTCTTTGCCTCTTGCATATCTTCAGGACTGAGAAATAGAATACCCCTTTTCTTCGGAGTTGGCTTCGAAATTGGTTCAGGAAGTGTCCAATCATTTTCATTACTCAATATATTATTCAATAGCAATTCAGCTTGCTCAACAGTTCTTTCCCTGAAAACACAACCAGCGCAACTATCTAGGTGGTCCCTGGAAGCATCGGTCAGTCCATTATAAAAGATATCAAGTATTTCATTTTTCTTGAGAGGATGATCAAGCAAAGCATTAAATAATTGGAGAAGCCTCCCCCAAGCTTGTGGGAGACTCTTTTCTTCAATTTGCACAAAATTAAATATTTCCTTTAAAGCAGCTTATTTTTTATGAGCACGGAAATATTTTTGAGAGAAGTAATAAATCATATCCTGGGGACTACGCACACAACCAAGAGCAAGAGAGTTAAACCATATCTTAGCATCGCCCTTTAATGAGGAAGGACACAATTTAAGAATATAGTAATAGCGGATTTTTTTTCCTCATGAGCAAATAGGGTGGCTATATTATTCAATTTAGTAAGATGTGCCACAATAATTTCAGATTCATAACCATAGAAAGGATCAGATTCAACCAAAGTAATTAACTCAGGATTGACAGAGAATTCATAATCCTTATCAGTAACAAAGATAGGTGAAGTAGCAAAAGCAGGGTCATATTTCATTCTAGCATTCAACGATTTTTCTTTTAGCTTAGCTAATAATTTCTTAAGATCCTCTCTATCATTGCAAGCAAAGAAGTCTCTAGCAGTTTCTTCATCCATAACATAACCCTCAGGTACAATAGGTAATTCATATCTAGGGGGAGAATCATAATCATCATTTTCAATAATATCATTAGTTTCGGTAATTTCATTCTCTCTAATCCTAGCAAGTTGTTCATCAAGAAATTCACCTGGTGGCACAGTATCATCAAGCACAGAAGTAGTATCATCATAAGCATCATGCATAGCACAAGTGGCATCATCAATAACATGTGACATATCAGAATCAATAGCAGGTGTAGGTGTCGCAAGTTTACTCAAAACAGAAGGAGAATCAAGTGCAGAGCTAGATGGCAGTTCCTTACTTCCCCTCGTAGTTGAGGGAAAAATCTTGGTTCTTTGATCTTTCAAATTCCTCATAGTGATCAACAGATATAAATCCCAAGTTACTCAGAGAATAGAGCTATGCTCCCTGGCAACGGCGCCATAAAAAGGTCTTGATAACCCACAAGTATAGGGGATCGCAACAGTTTTTGAGGGTAGAGTATTCAACCCAAATTTATTGATTCGACACAAGGGGAGCCAAAGAATATTCTTGAGTATTAGCAGCTGAGTTGTCAATTCAACCACACCTGAAAGACTAAATATCTAGAACAAAGTGTTTAGTAGCAAAGTAATATGGAAGCAACAATAACGACGACAAAAGTAACAGTAGTAGTTTTGTAGCAATTGTAACAGTAGCAGCGGAAAAGTAACGAAGCAAAGATCAATATGTAAAAAGATCGTCGGCAATGGATCAATGATGGATAATTATGTCGGCCGGCATTCATCATGCAACGGTTATAACATAGGGTGACACAGAACTAGCTCCAATTCATCAATATAATGTAGGCATGTATTCCGAATATAGTCATACGTGCTTATGGAAAAGAACTTGCATGACATCTTTTGTCCTACCCTCCCATGGCAGCGGGGTCCTATTGGAAACTAAGGGATATTAAGGCCTCCTTTTAATAAAGTACCGGACTAAAGCATTAGCACTTAGTGAATACATGAACTCCTCAAACTACGGTCATCACCAGGAGTGGTCCCGACTATTGTCACTCCGGGGTTGCCAGATCATAACAGGTAGTAGGTGACTATAACTTGCAAGATAGGATCAAGAACACAAATATATTCATGAAAACATAAAGGGTTCAGATCTGAAATCATGGCACTCGGGCCCTAGTGACAAGCATTAGGCATAGCAAAGTCATAGCAACATCAATCTTAGAACATAGTGGATACTAGGGGTCAAACCCTAACAAAACTAACTCGTTTACATGGTAAATCTCATCCAACCCATCACTGTCCAACAAGCCTATGATGGGATTACTCACGCACGGCGGTGAGCATCATGAAATTGGTGGTGGAGGATGGTTGATGATGACGATGGCGACGGACTCCCCTCTCCGGATCCCAGAACGGACTTCAGATCTGCCCTCCCGAGGAAGAACAGGGCTTGGCGGCGACTCCGTATCGGAAAACGCGATGAATCCTTCTCTCTCATTTTTCCCCGAAAGAGAATATATGGAGTTGGAGTTGAGGTCGGTGGAGGTCCAGGGGGCCCACAAGGTCGGAGGGCGCGCCCCCACACTTGTTGCTAGGGTGTGGCCCCCTGCTGCTAATTCTTTCCCCGATATTTTTTATTAATTCCAAAAATTATCTCCGTGAAGTTTCAGGTCATTCCGAGAACTTTTTATTCTGCACAAAAATAACACCATGGCAATTCTACTGAAAACAGCGTCAGTCCGGGTTAGTTCCATTCAAATCATGCAAATTAGAGTCCAAAATAAGGGCAAAAGAGTTTGGAAAAGTAGATACAACGGAGACGTATCACACACTCCATTTATGACTGGATCATGTTTATTGCAATACGGTTATTCATTTAAGTCAAAGAATAATTGTTGTTCTGTTTACATGAATAAAATCTTCGATGGTCATACACTCAATATAAATGGTTTATTGAATCTCGATCGTAGTGATACGCATATTCATAATATTGATGCCAAAAGATGCAAAGTTGATAATGATAGTGCAACATACTTGTGGCACTGCCGTTTAGGTCATATTGGTGTAAAGGGCATGAAGAAAATTCATGCAGATGGGCTTTTGGAATCACTTGATTATGAATCATTTGATACTTGCGAACCATGCCTCATGGGCAAGATGACTAAAACTCCGTTCTACGGAACAATGGAATGAGCTAATGACTTATTGGAAATAATACATACCGATGTATGCGGTCCGATGAGTGTTGAGGCACACGGCGGGTATCGTTATTTTCTGACCTTCACAGATGATTTGAGCAAATATGGGTATATCTACTTAATGAAACACAAGTCTGGAACATTTGAAAAGTTCAAAGAATTTCAGAGTGAAGTGGAGAATCATCATAACAAGAAAATAAAGTTTCTATGATCTGATCGCAGAGGTGAATATTTGAGTTACGAGTTTGGCCTTCATTTAAAACAATGTGGAATAGTTTCACAACTCATGCCACCTGGAACACCACAACGTAATGGTGTGTCCGAACGTCGTAACCGTACTTTATTAGGTATGGTGTGATCTATTATGTCTCTTACCAATTTACAACTATAGTTTTGGGGTTATGCATTAGAGACAACTGCATTCACGTTAAATAGGGCACCGTCTAAATCCGTTGAGACGACACCGTACAAACTGTGGTTTGGCAAGAAACCTAAGTTGTCATTTCTTAAAGTTTGGGGTTGTGACACTTATGTCAAAAGGCTTCAGCCTGATAAGCTCGAACCCAAATTGGAGAAGTGCATCTTCATAGGATACCCTAAGGAAACAATTGGGTACACCTTCTACCACACATCCAAAGGCAAGCTCTTTGTTGCCAAGAATGGAACCTTTCTAGAGAAGGAGTTTCTCTCGAAAGAAGTGAGTGGGAGGAAAGTAGGACTTGATGAGGTAATTGTACCTTCTCTCGAATTGGAAAGTAGCACATAAGTGAAATCCATTCCCGTGATGCCTACACCAACGAGAGAGGAAGATAATGATGATGATCATGAAACTTCAGATCAAGTTACTACTGGACCTCATAGGTCGAACAGAGCATGTTCCACACCAGGAGTGGTACGGTAATCGTGTCCTGGAAGTCATGTTACTAGACCAAGGCGAACCTACGAACTATGAAGAAGAAATGATGAGCCCTGTCGTGGTTTTGTCACGGCAGATGTCCTAGAGAAAGGACTTAGTCGTGGAGCCATCGCGACGGGTTAGCTTGAAGGGGTTAAAGCGGACACAGGGATGCAAGAGAGTTTATACTAGTTCGGCCCCTTCGATGCAGGTAAAAGCCTACGTCTAGTTGTGATGGAATTGATGGGGTTTCGATGACTAGGGAGCAAACAAGCTTCGCCTATGTCTCGAGTTGTTGTCTGTTCTTCTTGAACCGCCGCCGGGTCGTCCCCTTATATACACGGGTGACGCCCGTCGGTTCACAAAGTCCCAACACCGGTCCATATTCGTATCCGGGTTGGTCTCTCCTTATTCCTAACTTACAATACAAGCTTATATACAAATACCGGTTTACAGCTACAAGTCTTAAACCGACTACGGGCCTTAGGCCCTCATCTGTCTTCTTGGGCTTTAGCACTCTTGAACTACTGATGAAGTTGACCCGGCCCAGATAGGCCGGTTTATGCCCAGCAGTAATATCCCCAACATGAGGCCCACATTGATTTGAATGGGTTCATGTCAATCCTTTAACAAAAACTTCATCTTCAACATCTTCTCATAAATTGGTAAACTGCCATGATGTCATCTTCTCTGATTGCTGTAAACCGGAGTGATGTCACCTGTCATAATGAAGCTATCCATTACGCTTCCTTGTTTAATAGATCTGCGGAAATCGAGGCGACAACTCCGTTTCGTGGCCCCTTGATTGTCGCGCCTGACACATGTCCTTTTGCCTTATAAATAGGACCGAAGGGTCATTTCTTTCTCCACTTCGTGCCTTTCCTCTTCGTCTTCCTCGCGTCGCCAGCCTCGGAGCTCCGCCGCCGCCGTCAACTTCTGCACCAACCTTGGCCGCTGCATCAACCTGAACGCACCAGAGCACCGCGGCAACCTTCCGTGTCTTCCTCAACTCTGGTAAGCCTTCTGCTCTTTCAACACAGATCTGTTCTAGGGTTTCGTGTTCTTGCAGTGTTCATCACCTGTTCGTGTTCATATACTAGCTCCTGGATGCATCTGTGAACCCTTGCTCTGTGTAGCGGTAGCTTTTAGTATCCGCCTTTAGTTTCATGCCCAAGACCATAGATCTCCCATACATTTCTGCCCATTGATTCAATACTGTTCTGCTTTCAGCTTTTGAATATTTTTCTTATTTTCTGAACTTGCTTCTGATCCAACTCTGTAGAGAAATCTTGTGAAATCTGTTTCTGCATACTTATCCATCCGCAATCTCAGCTGTTTCAATGCTTAAATCAGGCGGTTTAACCTTGTAGAAAAAATTGCCAAACCGGTATATACCACTAGTCCCCTTGTTGAACCGCCAGATGTTGTTGCTTCATAAAACTCCGGTTTAGATAGATCTGTCTCCGGTTTAACATTACACATACCAATGTACCTTGATCAATGCATTTTTGAACCGGGATCTTCTACCTTGTATATTTCCTCATGGCCAAGCAAGTATATGAGTGCAATTGGGTTCCTTCTCGCGTCACAGAGGCTCAACTGGACGATTTAGTCCTGATTGGCGCTTTGGGCAGCAAAGATACCATCCATTGGAGGGCTCCTGGCAAAGAATGACCTCCCACACCTCAAGAAGGAGAGATCGTTGTTTTCGTAGATCACTTAGCCCGGGGCTTTAAGCCGCCCGGTTCCAAATTTTACCGGGATGTTTTAGCCGATTTCCAACTCCATCCTCAAGACACTGGCCCCAACTCTGTTACAAATATGTGTCACTTCCAAGTGCTCTGTGAGGCGTTCTTTCAAGAGGAGCCCACAGTGGAATTGTTCAGAGACCTTTTCCATCTAAACCGCCGTACTGAGTTTACTGACGGATCCAATACGGAGTTGGGTGGCGTGGCGATTCAGAAAAGGAAAGAGGTCACATACCCTCACGCCAAACTGCATAGCCACCCCAAAGAGTGGAATCAGACATGGTTCTATTGCAAAGACACCTCCCCTGCTGGTGAGAATCCCTTGCCCGGCTTTCGTCCGGAGCGGCTCAGCAATACTCACCCCTTTCCGCAAAGGTTGACTGCCCAGGAGAGAAGCAAATATGCTCCTCAACTGTCGAAGCTCAGAGCCTTTATGGCCAACGGTTTAACAGGGGTTGATCTTGCTCGCTGTTGGATATCATGGAGCATACTGCCTCTGAGTCAGCGCTCCAGTTTGATGTGCGGGTATACTGGCAGTGTTGATGACCCACTGCGACATTCCAACATCCAGCTCACCGATGAAGAAATCACAGAGGCGGTGAATAAGATGTTGAATGAACCGGAACACATCTATGCTAAAAACGGCCTGCTGCCCTTCTGTGCCACCAACAAACCGCCAGTTGTAAGACTTTGATTTTTCTTTTTGCTGAATCTGTTATTGATATATCTGGTCATTGTTTAATATCAGTGTCTGTGTAACCACGGCAATGGTCCATTTTGGAGCAAGAAACTGCCGCAGGAGAAACCAGAAAAACCAGACAAACTGGAAAGAGCAACCCGGCAAAAGACTAAAGTTGTGAAGAAGACTGCCCACAGGAAAAGAACCACTGCATCCTCTAATCCGGCCCCTGATGATGATGTGGATAATCCGGACCTTGAGGTAGGGCTTGACTCACTTGGCTTATTTTTCATGCGTCTTATTGATGATGATATTTGTCAGGATGATGCCGAAGCCAGCCACGCTGATGCTGCAGAGGTAATTATTCTCTCTTCCGATTCAGAACCTTTGCCTTCACTACAAATCCGTCAGGCAAACCGGAAAGTTAAATTTTCTCATCCTCTTGCTTATTTGGATCCCAAATTTCTTATGAAGACCCAACAGCACGAAGCTCGTCGCACCACTCGGCACAGCGGCCAGGTAGTTACCTCCACTGGTTTACCGAACAGTCCGGTTCGGAAACGCCGCTCAGAGGTCTCTAATTTGCTTGTCGGTGCTTGTCCTAAAGCGGGCTGCTTTCGTCAACCTCTTAATCCATCTGACTCCGATTACCAGGTTACTTCCCACTCATCCACTGGCGAGTCATCGGCTACTCAGCTGTCACCGCTCAAAATGGTGCTTGGGTAAGCTATACTTATCATAATATTTGCAGCACATCGCCTTGGAACATATGTTGTATTTGATTTTGTTATTCCTTTCAGGGCCAAACCTAGGCCAAGCAAGAAGGCTCGCCTGGACAAAGCGGACGAAGAAGATGCCGTCCTTGAACCGGGCAAGACACCAGATCTTGAAGCGGCTATTCCTGAGGACATACCCAATGATCCACCGTAGCAAGACGACGATCTTATTGCTGAAGAGAGACTTATTGATACCTCATGTCCTGTCAATCAGCCCACAAGCTCCATCCGGATTGAGAAATCTACCGGTCCAGCAAAGCCTACTGATAAGCCAACAGCCCCAGTGCAAACCGGCGATACCAAGGATGATGAGGTTGTCATTACTGGCATTGGCCATACAGAGCCAAGCAATCCTGTCGCTTTGTCCAAACATTCTGCCAAGGAAGAATTTGCTGCCTTTGCCAAAGGCAAGTGGAATGCTGATCTGGCGACTTACGCTGCTCTGAACGCCCAAGATATCCATTCCGGCTACCTGAACCAACTGTATACCAGTCGTGACTATGAAGCCGGTCTGGTTAACATGATGAAAGATAAATATGAGGTAACTTCCATATGCTCTTTCCTGCTTGTATGCTTCAATTCTTGCTGACTCTCCTAGCCCCCAAGGGCCGGTTTGTAACCTTCTTTCAAACCAGGACTTACTAATATAAATCTTAATGCTTTGAAATTCGCTGATGTAGCCCCCAAGGGCCGGTTCAACTTAGCGTAGTTAAACCGGTACTTTAAGTAATTGAGATTGCCGCATCAGAATATATACGAGCAAATAGCCATTAGCCCCCAAGTGCCAAGTTGAATACTTGTATTAATCTTGGGACTTTGTAAGCAATTGAAAGATGAAGATCGAATATGCATTAGCCCCCAAGTGCCAAGTGCATAACTTATTATGTGGTTGGTACTTCAATCCTTGTACCGTTTTGCTGAATCATATAACTGTCTGCATGCAGGCTGAGCTGAAGACGAAAGAAAGCCAAGTCGCCAATCTCCAAGATAATCTGAAATCCCAACAAGCTGAAACCTCCAAAGCAAAAGAGGAATTAACCAGCGCTTTAAGCGCCATGGAATAGCTTAAGGAGAACTTCAAGAAGAAACGGGCGGATTGGGCCACTGAAAAATCTGCTTTAACCAAACGAGCAGAAGATGCCGAGGCTGCACTAAAACCGGTGGCGGATGAACTGACCAGCATAAAGCGGCACGTGCATGCCATGACCACTGCTATCTTTGGTAAGCCGGTTTGACTTCTGAACTGATTCTGCCATTTTGTAGAGCTGCCGGTTTGTTAACCCTTGATGATATTTCAGGGACACGCATTGGTCACTTGGGGTCAGATGTGCGAAAGAAATCGAAAGCCGCCTATACGTTGATCGAACAACTGTACACTGGTGCACAGCGTATCATATGTACTGCATCCCACAACAAACCGGCGCCCACTTTGATTCAAGACACGCTGATGAAACTGTCGGTGCTTCCTGCCCGTGTTGAAGAACTGAAGAAATCTGCTGCTCGAACCGGTGCGATCAATGCCTTAATCCGGGCAAAAGCTTGGGTGCCGGATTTTGATCCTATTGAAGCGGCTTAGGGCTATCCCAGCTTGAAGGAAGACGGGTCAGAGTTTGGTGAAGCGGATCTGCGAGCAATAAACCGGGAGGTGCGTCCGCTAGCTTGTCAATTGGCTGAAGAAGCAGACTTGTCTCATTATCAAGCCCGATACGACAATCAGAACAAGCGAATAGCTGCACCAATTCATGAATCGGAAAATCTTATCCCTCCAATCTGTAAGCATACTTACGCTCCCGATATTGACCTGTCATTGCTGATCCGTGATGAAGATGTCTTTCAAGCATTAATGGGAATCGACTGGACAACTGTTGATTTCCAGCCGCTGGGTAGAGAAACTGAAGCTGAAGCGGCGCGGGATGATCCACAACCATCAGGCCAGGCTGGTGGCCAAGCGTGAACCGGAAGCCGGTTTAAAACTGCTTCTCCCTTGCGAAAAACAATGATCTTATTGTGGGCACCGTGTTGCCTTGTAATAGGCTAGCTGATAGTTTTGATGTTGATATGCCTTCGTGCATAATTACTACAACTTGCTCTTTCCTTTGGGTGATGAACTTTCCAAAGTACTTTCTGCAATAAAAAATCTTAAAGTGCCACCGCGGTTGTACCGTCGGGCGGAATATGATGTCTGCATACATGAAATCAAAACATCCGAAATTTTTAAGTATATGACCAAATTTTTGAGATACATAATACCTGCCATCGTTGAGCGTGAAGTTGGCTTTGCCAATCTTGAAGCGGAGTTTTATAAACCCACACTGTTGGAGGAGATAGCAGCTCCTATAAGTATATGATGCCGGTTTACCATGTAAACCGTGCCGGGTTATACTAAACACCGTGTTACTCAATAATAGGATGTTAACAAAAAAGATCAAACCGGGCAAATAGTCTCCGGATTGAAATGAACCGTGTTCCGTCAATTGACAGTTTAAACCGGCTGAAAACTTTGTCGGTTTAAAAAACGCAATAAAAAGAAAGAAAAGAGCTTTCAAAGAAAAGTGTGAAACAAAGGCAATGAAAAAACCGTTTGCAAAGAAAAAAGGCTTGTTTGAGCTGATCAGATGGCATTACCATGGCTGAACACGACCAAGCTCCCGATAGGTGTAACTATGGTTCTAGTCAGCCAGGTCCCCAATGAAACCGTGGCATTTATGCCGATCAAGTGGCATGGCAATGGTTCGGGTTCGACCAAGCCCCCAAGTGATTCTGTGGCCTTAGGCCGATCAAGAGGCATGACTGGTTCAGACGTGACCAAGTCCCCAAGTGATTTGGTGGTTCTCGCCTATAAAAAGGTATTGTATTGGTTCGGACACGACCAACCCCCCAAGTGATATAACATGATGCTTTTAAAAAGCCAACTCAAGGGGTAAACCGGAGGCCGCTTTAGAACAACTCCGTGTAACCACACATGATGTAAAAGAACAGATACCCCGCTTTAGCTGAGGTTCCGGTTTATTATATTTAATCATAATATATACATCATCGTAATATGTACATAAGTAGAGCCAATGGCTCAGGTATAGTAAGACCGAAGATGAGCTATGTTCCATGGCCTGTTGGTCTCCCCCTCTGACGTACGTGAGTCCTTATGCTCTCGAATATCGATCAAATAGTATGACCCGTTGTGCAGATTCTTGCTGACCACGAAGGGCCCCTCCCAAGGTGGGGATAGCTTATGCATATCAGTCTGATCTTGGATGAGCCGAAGCACCAAATCTCCTTCCTGAAAGGTTCTGGTTCTAACTCGGCGATTGTGATAACGACGAAGATCCTGTTGGTAAATCGCCGATCGGGCGGCTGCTATGTCACGCTCTTCATCCAACCGTTCCAAAGCATCTTGCCGTGCTGTCTTGTTGTCCGCTTCAATATAAGCCTTCACACGAGGTGAATCATGACGGATATCACTGGGGAGAACCGCCTCCGCTCCATAAACCATGAAGAACGGTGTGTATCCTGTTGATCTGTTGGGTGTTGTATCGATGCTCCATAACACAGATGGTAATTCTTCTACCCAACAACCCGGCGTTCTCTGCAAAGGAACCATGAGTCGGGGCTTGATGCCTCTCAAGATCTCTTGATTAGCCCTTTCTGCTTGACCATTGGACTGTGGGTGTGCCAATGATGAAACGTCGAGCCGGATGTGCTCCCGTTCGTAGAACTCCTTCATGGCACCTTTGGACAAATTGGTACCATTATCTGTGATGATACTGTGTGGAAAGCCAAACCGGAAAATCACTTTTTTGATGAACTGAACCGCCGTGGCCGCATCACACTTGCTAACAGGTTCTGCCTCCACCCACTTTGTAAACTTGTCAACCGCCACCAGGAGGTGGGTCTTCTTATCTTTGGACCTTTTAAAAGGCCCAACCATATCCATCCCCCAAGTCGCAAATGGCCAAGTAATTGGAATCATTCTCAATTCTTGAGCTGGTACATGAGCACGTCTTGAAAACCTTTGGCAACAATTACATCGTCTGACCAGATCATCCGCATCAGCATGAGCAGTTAACCAATAGAAACCATGGCAAAACGCTTTAGCCACCAGAGATTTTGAACCGGCGTGGTGACCACAATCTCCTTCGTGGATCTCACGCAAAATTTCACGGCCTTCTTCAAGAGACACACAGCGTTGAAACGCTCCTGACACACTGCAATGATGCAACTCGCCGTTGATAATAGTCATGGACTTGGATCGCCGAATTATCTGTCGGGCCAGAGTCTCATCCTCTAGTAACTCGCCCCGGTTTTTGTACGCCAGGTAAGGAAGCGTCCAATCCGGAATAACATGAAGAGCTGCCACCAATTGAGCCTCCGGATCAGGAATAGCCAAATCCACTTCACCAGGGATCTTGACCGACGGGTTGTGCAGCACATCCAGAAAAACATTGGGCGGGACCGGTTTGCGCTGAGAGCCCAACCGGCTTAAGGCGTCCGCTGCTTCATTTTTCCGCCGGTCCACGTGGTCCACCTGATAGCCTTTAAAATGACCTGCAACAATATCCACCTCACGACGATATGCTGCCATGAGTGGGTCCTTGGAGTCCCAAGTGCCAGACACTTGCTGAGCCACGAGGTCCAAGTCACTGAAGCACTTAACTCGACTTAGATTCATCTCCTTAGCCATCCGGAGACCATGGAGCAAGGCTTCATACTCATCTGCATTGTTAGTACAAGGGAACATTAAGCGGAGAACATAACAAAACTTATCACCTCGTGGGGAAGTTAATACGACTCCAGCCCCCGAGCCTTCCAATTGCCTGGATCCGTCAAAATGGATGGTCCAATATGTGTGATCCGGCTTTTCTTCGGGTGCTTGCATTTCCGTCCAATCATTAATGAAATCAACAAGTGCTTGAGACTTAACTGCCGTCCGAGGCACATACTTCAAACCGTGCGACCCAAGCTCTATAGCCCACTTGGCAATCCGGCCAGTTGCTTCCCGGTTCTAGATGATATCTCCCAAAGGAGCAGAACTGACCACCGTAATTGGGTGCCCTTGGAAGTATTGGTTAAGCTTCCGGCTTGCCATAAAAACTCCATACACCAGCTTTTGCCAATGCGGATACCTTTGCTTGGACTCAATGAGCACCTCGCTGATATAATAGACCGGACGTTGAACCGGATGCTCCTTACCTGCCTCCTTTCGCTCCACCATAATAGCCACGCTGACCGCACGAGCATTAGCAGCAACATATAGCAGTAACGGCTCCTTGTCAATGGGAGCGGCGAGCACAGGCGGATTGGCCAATTGCCGTTTTAAGTCCTCAAATGCTTCATCAGCAGTATAACTCCAGACAAACTGATCCGTCTTCTTCAACATCTGATACAAAGGGATTGCCTTCTCACCAAGACGACTGATAAACCGGCTTAACGCGGCAATCCGGCCTGCCAGGCGTTGAACATCATTGATACACTTCGGTTTAGCCAGGGAGGTGATGGTTGTGATCTTCTCCGGATTAGCCTCAATTCCCCTATTGGACACCAGAAAGCCCAATAACTTGTCCGCCGGTACACCAAAGACGCACTTGTCCGGATTAAGCATCATCTTGTATGTCCTCAGGTTATCAAAGGTTTCCTTCAAATCATCAATCAGAGTCTCCTTCTCCCTGGACTTAACCACGATATCATCCACGTAAGCATGTACATTACGGCCAATCTACTTGTGAAGACAATTTTGTACACACCATTGATAAGTTGCCTGGGCACTCTTGAGCCCAAAGGGCATAGACACATAGCATAAGGCTCCAAAGGGAGTTATAAATGTCGTCTTCTCCTGGTCTTTAACTGCCATTTTGATCTGATGATAGCCAGAATATGCATCCAAAAAACTTAAACGCTCACAACCCGTTGTAGCATCAATAATTTGATCAATACGGGGGAGGGCAAAAGGATCTGCTGGACAAGCCTTATTAAGATCTGTGTAATCCACACACATGCGCCAGGTGCCGTTTTTCTTAAGGACCAGCACCGGATTGGCCAGCCACTCAGGGTGAAAAACTTCAACAATAAAGCCAGCTGCTAAGAGCCTGGCACCTCTTCTCCAATCGCCTTGCGTCTTTCTTCGTTAAACCGGCGGAGGAACTGTTTCACCGGTTTGTATTTAGGATCCACATTAAGGGTGTGCTCAGCGAGTTGCCTCGGTACACGTGGCATGTCAGAGGGCTTCCATGCAAAAATGTCCCGATTCTCACGGATGAACTCGATGAGCGCGCTTTCCTATTTCGGATCCAAGTTGGCACTGATGCTAAACTGCATGGACGAATCGCCAGGTACGAAGTCAACAAGCTTAGTTTCTGCTGCCAATTTGAACTTCAGGGCCGGATCATGCTCCGTAGTTGGCTTCTTTAATGGAGTCATGTCCGCCGGATCAACATTGTCCTTATAATACTTCAACTCCTCGGTGGCACAAACCGATTCTGCATAGGCCGCATCTCCTTCCTCGCACTCCAAAGCGATTTTGCGGCTTCCGTGAACCGTTATTGTCCCCTTGTGACCCGGCATCTTGAGCTGCAAATACACATAACAGGGCCGTGCCATAAACTTGGCGTAGGCCGGTCGCCCAAACAGGGCGTGATATGGATTTTGGATTTTCACCACTTCAAACGTCAATGTCTCCGACCTGGAATCATGATCATCCCCAAAGGCCACTTCCAGAGCTATGTTACCAACAGGATATGCTGATCTGCCAGGTACTACACCGTGGAATACCGTATTAGACGGTTTGAGATTTTTATCTGTTAGTCCCATACGACGGAAGGTCTCATAGTACAAGATATTAATGCTGCTCCCTCCATCCATGAGCACCTTGATGAACTTGTAACCTCCCACCTGAGGCGCCATCACCAGAGCCAACTGACCCGGATTATCAACCTGGGGAGGGTGATGCTCTCTGCTCCATATGATTGGCTGTTCAGACCAGCGTAGATAACGGGGTATGGCCGGTTCAACAGAGTTGACCGCCCGCCTCTGAACCTTCCGGTCTCGCTTGTCCAAGCTAGTGGTGAAGACATGGTACTGCCCACTACTCAACTGCTTTGGGTTGCTCTGGTAACCTGACTGTTGCTGCTGTTGGTTGTAACCACCCTGGTTGTTCTGACTATTTTGATTATTATGTCCGCCCGGATTACCGTTAAATCCTGAACAGTAATTTCCTCCACCGTAACCCGGCCCGAACCCTGAGCCACCGCCGGAGCCGTGATCATACTGGAAAGCATTAGAATTCTTGAACTCCTGCATAATGAAGCAATCCTTCCAAAGGTGGTTTGTTGGCGCCTCCTTCGTCCCATGTCTTGGACAGGGCTGGCTCAGTAGATAATTTAGGCGGTCCGGGTTAGGGTTGGGTGCCCCATTGCGATTTTTCGGTTTACCCTTGCGTCGCTGGCCATTGTCCTGCGTGTTGGTATTAGCCACAAAGTCCATGTTACCATCCGCTTTACGCTTGCCTCCACCACCATTGCCTGCCCAGTGATGCTGCTGACCTTTGGAGTTGTTGTTCCTCTTTCCCTTCCCTGCCTTGTCATCATCAGATTCGGGATCCTTGGTACTATCAGAATCAGCATACTTCACCAAAGCGGCCATGAGGGTCCCCATGTCAGTGCAATGACGCTTCATCCGTCCCAACTTCAGCTTTAGGGGCCCAAACCGGCAGTTGCCTTCTAGGGTTAATACTGCGGTGTCAGCGTTGATGCGGTCTGATGAGTGTAACACTTGTGAAACCCGGCGCACCCAATGAGTCGTTGCTTCTCCTTCCTCCTGGACACAGACAGCTAAGTCCACTATCGACATAGGCTGTTTACATGTATCCTTGAAATTGCTGATAAACCGGGCTCGTAATTGGGCCCATGAACTGATAGAATTAGCCGGCAAGCTTTTTAACCAAGTACGAGCCGTTCCTTCAAGCATCATGGTGAAGTATTTCGCACACGCCGCGTCATCTACATCAAGCATCTCCATGGCCATCTCATAGCTCTCCACCCATGTCTCTGGAGGTTGATCCGCCGTGTAATTTGGTACTTTGCGCAGGCCTTTGAAATCCTTGGGCATGCACACATTGCGTAAAGCGGGGATAAGGCAAGGCACCCCCAAAGAACTAGAAGTAACACCAGGTTCGATCGAGATAGTTGGACGAACCGGCATGAGCTGCCGAGCCTGATGCTGTGCGGCTAACTCAGCCTCCCTGCGCGCTCGGGCCTGGTCCACCACTTCCTGAGCGTTATTAGCACCACCCGCCGGGTTGTTGCCATGAGGTGCTCCACGTCATTCATTACTCGACACTGCCAGTTCATCCATATGCCTACTATAGCTCCGGCTTGGACGGGGGGTCGAGTGGATCCGGTCACGGCTGTACGAGTATGCTTCCTATTAGACCAAAGCTGTCCTCAGAAGCTCCTTGACCCGTCGCGTCTCTACTGCCTGCGGCGAGTCACCTTCAATGGGAATGGCCTCCAACCGTGTAGCAGCGGCGACGAGATTGTCCATTGGGTTGGAGTAGTGACCCGGAGGTGTTAAAACAGCCTGAGGTATAACGGTGTTTTGACGAGGCGGGTCCATCCGACGAGGCTGAACCGGCGCACCGGTCCCAGGAGCTTCTGCCCGGTTTCCCTCCAGTGGATTACTGGTTCCTGCTCCCGGGGTGTTGAAAAGGTCTCTTGCCTCGAAAACTGGAGGCAAACGGGATCGGTGCTTCCTCCTCATGACTTCATGCGACGCGCTCTGGTCCAACATGAGCATGTAGGCTTGTGCGTCTAGAGCGGCCCGCTCTGTGGCCATCCTGGTGTCCTCAGCTGCCAGATCCGCCTTGACCTGGGTGATCTGTTCCTTCACCTTTGCAATCTCCGCATTGTGAATGCCCTGATCTGCCGGATTAGCTTCCGCCATAAGCACAGCCAATGCATCAAATAGCTCTGATAGAACTTGGGCCGGCGGGCGCACAGGGCCTCCTGCCCTGGCAGCCATCGCCGCTGCTGAACCGGAGGTTGTTGCCGTAGCGGTCGAAGAATGAAGCGCTGCTTGTGTGCCGGCCATGAATATTCTAACCCGGTTGGGCAGATCAGAGGGGTCCGGAATACTGTCGCCATCGGAACAGCCCCCAATCTGGCCGTCGTGTAGCTGATAAAGCGATTCGGTTTCTCCGGTCAATGACTCATCATCGGAACAAACGACGGTCTCGCCGCGAGATTCCGATCCATCCTCATAACTTCCTCCATGGATGACTCCCACGAAGGCACGCTTCATGGCCGGTTTAGTCCGGGCGGATCGCGCACGCTGAGCCGTCTCGACGAGGTCGGTGCAGATGTCCGGCTCAGGGCCCGGTTTGCCGATCTTGCCAATGAAAACGAGAATGCCAGTAAAGGGGGCCCGACACCCGTACTCAACTGAGCCGGCCTCGGGGCCCCAGCCTACGTCGTCGATGTAGAGCTTGCCGCGACGATTCTTAGTCATCCGGCCTACAGCGTAGCCCTCGAGTCCTTCAAAGCGGCCCTCCAAGAACCTGAAACCTCGATTCCGACAGATGGCTTAAGGCCATGAAATCTGAGATAGGATCCATGTATGAGAACAAAGTGTGGACTTTGGTGGACTTGCCCGATGATCGGCAAGCCATTGAGAATAAATGGATCTTCAAGAGGAAGACGAACACTATTGGTAGTGTTACTATCTACAAAGCTCGACTTGTCACAAAAGGTTTTCGACAAGTTCAAGGTGTTGACTACGATGCAATTTTCTCACTCGTAGTGATGCTTAAGTCTGTCTGAATCATGTTAGCAATTGCCGCATTTTATGAAATCTCGCAAATGGATGTCAAAACTACATTCCTTAATGGACCTCTTAAAGAATAGTTGTATATGATGCAACCAAAAGGTTTTGTCGATCCTAAAGGTGCTAACAAGGTGTGTAAACTCCAGCGATCCGTCTATGGACTAGTGCAAGCACCTCAGAGTTGGAATATACGCTTTGATAAGGTGATCAAAGCATATGGTTTTATACAGACTTATGGTGAAGCATGTATTTACAAGAAAGTGAGTTGGAGCTCTGTAGCATTTCTGATATTATATGTGGATGACATATTGTTGATTGGAAATGATATAGAATTTCTGGTTAGCATAAACGGATACTTGAATAAGAATTTTTCAATGAAAGACCTCGGTGAAGCTGCTTACATCACTGGTATGCGTCGGTCCTAAACAAACGGCTTTTAACCCCTTTCCGCGATGGCATTTGGAACCATCGCCAAGTGAGTGTGGGAGATAGGGGGATCCTTCCCACACAACCCAAAAACCGTTGGGCATAGGGCCCCTACAGTACTCCTACTCATCTCTTCTCGCATTGCCATCGCAGTCGGTATTATGTGGTGCTACATTTACAATGCACGGCCCATCACAAATGGTTCACTATTATAGAACGTGTATGATGCGCGGCCCATCACAAACGGTTCACTGTTAATAAGATTAGCTAATTGTCGTATGAGTGTCGGACAGGATTATGAAACGTCGGACCGTCATAACATCGTCGTACATGACAACTATCGCACACGCCATCCTGTGGTGCAATGTTTACGATGCATACTTCATCAGAAACAGTTCATGGTTGCGAATCGTGTACGATAAGGCAACTAACACAAACGTTTAGTTTTCCCGCACCATTTGTGATATTGTCTGACATTGCACACGGTTTGCAAACGGCAACTGTGTGCATGCTTGCACATGTTTCCTCTCTGTGAACCGTCTCGGATTATGGTGCATATCGCAAACGTTTGTGTTTTACCAACCGTGTGTGCCGTAACAACCTGTAGAGCGTAATTTTACCCTAATTTAATTACTGCTTTTCCAAATTGTACCGGATTTGGATTTGAATTTGAATTTGAATGTATGCTACAACTTTATTCATATCCATCAGGTTCAAACAACCTATGCATTATTCGATTCATAGGTACATATGTTCAAGAATTACATAAGAACCAAATAAAGAATGATGAACCACAGTTGTATACTTGTACTATTAAAGATGGTAAAGAAAGAGGTGAAATATATTGTGGTTGTTGAACAAGGTGAAGCGGAATGCCCATATTGTGCCCTCCTCCATGCAGAAGGCATGCACGACTCTAGTCCAACCCCTTGTGATGGCCGACCACCCATCCTTCATGATCTACATGAAAACATATAGATAATCATTGTATTCTGGTAGAAATACTTTAACCTTTGCATGCCCACCAATCATGTAGTTTGAGAGGTAATCTTGAGTAAACTGCTTTGGCAACCACTGCAAAGGAAAAAAGATTCAGACATTGTCATCTAACAGAACTCATTATGGGCAGTAAAAAGAAGGCTGCAGAGTTCTTACTTACCATCCTGCAGTTAGCTGTTGTCTTGGATAAAGTGTAAACAAATAGTTTAATTGCCATCTTATGACCCATTTTACTAACAATCTTTATCAGCTTCCTCACTTGATGCTGGTTCATCGATATCTCATTGCCCCATACGCAGAAAGGGTCGAAGCGCGGATCTTTACCAATGACATATGTACCTAAAAGCACCAAGTTAATATTAGAAGCTAAACAACAATTGCACAATGATGTAGCACAACACTCTTTTATAATATGTCTATATACATCTGTATGTTGTAGTCCATTTGAAATCTCTAAAAAGATAAATATTTAGGAACGGAGGGAGTATCTTATAACATCCCATATACTCACATATTAGATGAATTAGCATCTTATATTATGGGCCGGAAGGAGTTTAGTGCATTCTTACAAATTATCGGCTAATTAACTGTTGTTGTATCCAGGGGTTGCAGTTAGTTTGAGCTAGTTCGGGCTCAAATAGCCCTAAAGTATATCTAAACATGAGGGCTAGTTTGAGCTAGTTGCATCTATAACCCACCCAAAAAAACTATCCAACCCAAGAGGTGCTAATTGGAGCTAGTTCTCCTAGTGCATTTATTGTCAATCTAACCCTGCCACCCAAACAACTCTTTGAATGGAGTTAGTTCAAGGTTAGTAATGAGCTAGAAACTAACTCTACCCTCTAGCTAAGTTGAGTATCCAAACAGGGTTGTGTTGTTGTTGCTACTGCTCTTCTACGTATATCTAGACATCATTAGAACATTAATGTAACACTCTACTTTGTTGCTATGTAGCCCAGGATTGCATATTTAGACATTAAGTACAGTGCATGTTGCTATGTCGCCTCAGATATATTACATATGACCCTAGTTAACCTAACGATAAATGGTTGCAGATATATTCAGTTAAAAGTCCTATTCATCGATTAGTCCCTTATCAGTCGCCGGCCTATATGGTACCAGCTACCGATATCCTGAACAGTGAGCAGATATAAGCCATGGGATGAAACTAACCTCGATGGAAAACAACAGTCGTTCCCGAACTTGTCCTGTGTAGGTACATCGAGAAGCATGTTAAGCACAACAGTTCATACTTGCACATATAGAACATCGCGTTGTGAATAACTGGAATAAACAAGGCATACTACGAACAACCAAAGATAGTGTAGCGACCAGACCTCAAACAGTCTGATCTCTGTGCTCCGGTGTCATCCCTGGATCAGTAATGCTGACACCACACAGTACTCGGAGGATTTATAGCAGAGTAGCAATCACACACTTATTACATCGAGTGTCTCAAAAGAGAACTTATTACAATAAATATGGCTTAAGGCCATCTAATAACGATAACAGCGGAAGGCTTGAAATATAAGTGAGTCCATCAACTCCAACGACATCACTGAGTATAGAACCACGACCTAAAAACTCCTTAATCATCGTCTGAAAAGTCTGCAACATTAACGTTGCAGCTCGAAAACGGGTCAGCACATGGAATATGCTGGCAAGGTAACACATAGAGGGTAATGGAATGAAACAGCTATACTATATGCATATTTGGCTGGTGGAAAGCTCTATGGTTACAGTTTTGCGTAAAGCCAATTTTTCCCTACTGCAAAGGAATAAATTTATTTAACTATCATGGTGGTTGTTAAACAATGAGAATGGTTGACAGCATTCTCAATCCCAGTTAAACATCATCATTAAACATAACCCAACAAATTAATTTAGAGTAACATGTTGAGATTCACATGAAAATCCAAGTACTAGATACTCAAGATGTCCATAACCGGGGACACGGCTAACCACGATTAGTTTATTACACTCTGCAGAGGTGTGCGCACTTTTCCCCATAAGACTCGATCGCCTCCGTTTGGTTTCTTGCACTACATGGTGTTTGAGAAAACGGATGACCGAGACATAGTCTTTCAGAAGCGCTAGCACCTTATGATCGGGTAGGCCGTACCACCTACATCCCCTACATTTGCTAGTCTACCACTGTAAGAGTTCGCACGACTTAGTCAACTATGCTAGAGCCCATAATAGCTTGTGGCTGCACATGGAAGTTTCTAGTATGAATAGTCTCATGATCCCTTTGAGCCTGGGTGGCGGTCCATAAAAAAATAGGCAAGTCCTGGATTACCCAGGTGCCTCAATCCACCCAGATGTGTGTTTAAGTTGCCACCTTAGATAAACCTTTAATTAACAAACTCACATCTGTCATGGATATCACTCACCCAATCCACGACTACTAGCATAGCATGGCATAATAAGCAAACGTAGAAGTAACTCTCAAAGGTTTGATATGAATAGGTAATAGGTACTACCTCAACTACTTGCCATCCCACAATTTAAATTGATCCTAATCATGCAATGTGTGAGGATTGATCTAATGCAATAAAACTGGGTAGTAGAAAAGGTATGATCAAAGTGTTACTTGCCTTGTTGATGATCCGCGAAACCTAACGATTCGAAGTAACAGGCGGCGCACTCCGGGTATTCTATCGCAGACAAAAAAACGAGCATACAATAAGTACTCATCTAATGCACAGGTAAAACTCAAATAAGAGATCTAACCAGAAGGTTCAACTTAAGAACTCCGGTTGGCAAAAAGAATCAAATCGAACGAAGCAATGAAAGTCAAACGGCGAAAGAAAACAACTTCGTTCTAGTAATGTGGATCTAGGGAGCTAGGTCATTGAGTTGCGTAGAATTTCTAGGATCAACCAAAATGCAAAATAAAATATGATATGCAATGATGATCTAATGTATAACATTCCAAATTGAAATTTTGGGATGTTACAGATAGCATTTGAAACTGGGCATATGCTAACTACAAACAACCGAACAATCAAAAAAACTTTAAAAGAGGCATATGCTAGCTATAACAGGCTTAATAACAAGCAAATATATGCATTCCTATTGGTGTGTTTAAAACTGGATTGATGAAATGTACTGCACAGTAAATAATTGCACATATAGAGCATCACATTGTGAACAACTGAAATAAACAAGGCATACTGCAAACAACCAGATATAGCAATTAAAACTGGACATATTCTCACTACACTACAAAAGGGACTCGACAAAACAAATCATGGGTTTCCCCCTGTGAAGAGGCACGACAAAACAAATCATGGGTTTCCTCACTTGTCACAGATGGGCTCGTTCCCGTCGGAAGAGCACGGACCCTGGATGCGCTCCATGTTGTCGCAGATGGGATCCTTCCCCTTGGAAGAGCACGGCTGTAGGGTGCCCTCCCTGATGTCTCAGACGGGCGCTTTCCCCTTGGAAGAGCAGATGGGCTCTTTCCCCTTGGAAGAGCCGGAGAGGGTGCCCTCCTCGTGGTCGTCGTCGGTGAGGTCTGGCTTGGAAGCTGTGGATCCCAAGCTAGCGTCCCAGAACGTGTCCTTCAGAAATGACAAAAGGGGCTCGATGGTGATGTAGAATGGCAAATTGGTGACAGCGAGCGAGAGGAGATCATTGGCGGGGCCATGGATGAGATCGGTGGTGGTTGAACCTGAGGGGTTGGGGGTGGGCCACTTAACCTGTGACATAGCCCGCCTCAGGCCGTCGCTGTCGATGACCTCGATGTCGTAGCCAGCGGATGAGACATGCCCGCATACTCTAGCCCACTGCTTGAGTGCCTGCCGCCATTAATGGTCGTCAGCTTCCTCGGCGACGTCAGGCGAAGAGACCGCTATACACCTATTTTGGGCCAGTCGCTCCATGAGAAGCGTAGCCGGGCTTAGGCTGCGATGCTCTGGAGTTGGGGATGGGGATGGGGATTTGTGGGAAAGGGGGCATTTGGCAGGCGTCATCTAAGAAACTCAGGGCGGCCTGGGTATGGAGATCGGTGGGTAAGCTGCACGGGCAAACCGGCAGATGTTGACAATGGAGGCCTTGCGGCGGCGGCAGTGGTGGTGGGGACCTTGCTAGGGTTTCGAGCGAGGGAGGGTGTGTGTGTGTGTGTGCACGCCCGAGGAGGTTTTGGTGTGTGTGTGTGTGTGGAGGGGGCATGGGGTGTTTGAGGCAATGACGCGGATACTGAAAATTTTACTATGCGGGAGTCAAACGCGGGATTGAAATCCCGGGCTATTGAAAATTTTGATGATAGTGCATCGCACACAGTCCGGAGATAACAGCCGTGTGTTATGAAACAGAAAAACCCTCGAGGTGGGCAGATATTTTCTAGGGATGCAGGCGGGATTGGGAACAAGAAACATCGCACACGGTCCGGAGATAACAACCGTGTGTTATGAAACAGAAAAACCCTCGAGGCGGGCAGATGTTTTTGAGAGAGGATCCTCGTGGAGCCCAATGTATTGTGTGGATGTGTGCGTGACAAGTGCACCGGCGTGGCACATGGTTAGTTTGAGTGAACCATGTCTGTTGCGTCATCCGACTTATCTAATGTTCATAAATTTGACGAAAAATGACGCGGGAGAGGGTCAGAACACGAACACACTTGCATGTGGACCAAATTTATGTATCAAAAGGGTGGTTTGATTTTCAAATACCAAATGCAACTTCGATGTGGCACCTCTCTCGCAAAGTGCACTGTATTGCTTGCCCCACCCCCCTCGTGTCGGCACGAAGGGAATCCTAAGCTATGAATGCATGTCCCCTCCCCCCAACCGAGGTTCACCCTAGAAAAGTGTGAAGTAGCTAGCAGTCCCCCTCCTCCCTCGTGTCAGCACGAAGGGAATCCTAAGCTATGAATGCATGCCCACCCCCAACCAAGGTTCACCCTAGCAAAGTGCGAAATAGCTAGCAGCCGCCCCTCCCTCGTGTCGGCACGAAGGGAATCCTAAGCTATGAATGCATGCCCCCCCAACCGAAG
>NC_041384.1:370927430-370989159 GCF_002162155.2 Triticum dicoccoides | reverse complement strand
ACACACACACATTCAGTCGGTTGGCCAGAGAGGCATATATCTCACCAAGATGGATCGTAAAATAGACCAAGAATAATCCACCTTGGTCGTACAACCTCTCTCATGTTGTTGGTCAAAGTGATGGCCATCCATGCGACCCCGGAGATGGGCTAGCTCGCCAATAATCACGCAAGTAGCTAGCCCCTGAAGACAACCACTGCATGTGTGTGGCCCAAACATATGTATGGAGAGGTGTGTTTTTGAGTAACAATGGAAAAACTTTGATGTGGCACCGTGATTTCGAACTAGAAATCCCAGACTGAGTGAGGGTTAGGTTGATGATGCATATGTATGTTACACCACACTTCAAGCCAACGACGGGGATTCATGCATGCATGCGTGCATATTATATGCACTCAAACTTAATTAGGTCTGAATCTCACCATGACCTTTACTATGATAACACGAACCAAATGAAGAATCCGCCATGGTAACCTATCTTGTTGTTGGTCAAGTGATCATGGATGCCCACGCGGGCCCACAAATATAGCTTGTCGTCGATAACCACGCGAGGGAGTGTACCGTTCAAAGGCAACCACTACATGCATATGTATGGAGGTGATGCATGCATGCATGTTTGAATACACAATATTGATGTGGCGCGTGTATCAAAAATCGTACACTAGCTCCCCACATAGATCAAGATTGGTTCATGATGTGTCGTTGTACTAGCATCTTCGACTCGATGGGAGGGATTCATGCGTACACATGCATGTGTGTGTGCTCAAGCTGTATCATGCATGTCATCCCAGAGCAAAAATAATAATCCCCTCCTAAGTCAAATTAACCTCTCTTGTTGTCAGGCAAAAAGTAGTGATGGACCAAGCGGGCCCACAAATGGAAAGCATCGATATCACTGATAACCACTTAAGTGGGTTCGAGAGGACAATCACTACCGCTTTGCATGTGCGCCAAACATATATATATTGAATACCCAAAATGCACAACTTTGATGTGCCATATGCATCAAAAACCGTAAACCATGCACCCACACAGAGCGAGGTTCATATCAAGCGTACTACATATGATGGTCCCCTTCCCCCCTCTTCACCGCATACTATATGCTCCTGCCGTAATATATGTAACCCAAAAGAATCCTCATCGATGGTGAAATTAATTAACCTCTCCCGATGTAGGTCAAAGTGATGCATGCATGCATCGAAGATGGCCTCGTGGGCCCACAGATGGAAGCGTCACACGTGAGTGTCCTAGCTAGGATATGCATGTGGCCCAAAAAGGTGTTGTGTGATGTTTGAATAACCAATTTCACAATTTTGATGGCACGTGTCTCGGAAACCAAAAATTCCTGACACTGAGTGAGGTGTACTTGTTCACGGATGCGTACGTATAATATATATGATAGTCCCCTCCCACCTCTTCGATGCATACTATATACCACCATAACACAAACAAAAAAATCTACCTTGCTGGTCAAATTAACCTCAATGTCGGTTGTTCGTCCAAGTGGTGGACGGCGACCTCATGGGCCCACAGAAAGCGTCACATGTGAGTATCGAGTGTCGTGTAGGACAACCATCGACTGCATGTGGCCAAAACATTTATGTATGACAGGGTTGTGTAATGTTTTAAATAATGATTTCACGACTTTGATGTGGCACCGGCCTGCCTAACAAAACATCCAACCCACATGGTGGCTCACAACTTGTAGTGTACTGCGAGCCACCCGCCACCCCCAGATGCACACACCCACACACACCGCGAATCTACCGCAACTACGGTGCATGTTAAATTAATTATCCCGCGGTGAACATACATGTTACCAAAGGAGGGACGTTTTAATTTCAAAAAAATCACAGAGATCATTAAGATGTTTTAGTACATTGATTGATTGATTTTCTACGGGTATAATGTGCAAAATTCAAATTTGAGCTACATGCACACATGACAATGCACCTAAATGGATTGCAAAAGCACATGTGTCTCACCGGGTGCATGTTTACTCCATGTGCAACAAATTTCAAACATTGAGAATCTTGATTTTTAAATTCTAGTACATCCAAAACTTATTTGAAGTTCATGAAACTTATCGTGTTGTCATATGGACACCAATAAAAAGTGGCATTATACTTTTTTTGTCAAATTTGAGACCAGTTTTGATGTGATCTTTATCTAATTACAGACGGGAGATTATTAATAATTGGGAACCAATATCCCAAACGGATTATTTATTCGAACCGTGAGCATTAGACCAACAATGGATACGTGCCATGCTTCGGTTAAGCAATAAAGAAGCAGCATTAATCATCCAAATAGAAAAACAATATGTGTGCCACCGCGCGATCCGTGTGGCATGCGAGCAGGCGTGAGTTGACGGGACATGTCCGCCGCGCAGGTAGACGGGGTGGCGTGCGTGCAGGTGTGTGAATTGACGGAGGCGTGCTCGCTGCATAGTGTCATCGGGAGGTGTGCGAGTAGATGTGTGAAACTTTGGTAGGTGTTGGAGATATTACTACTAGGTATAAACCGGCTCATGAGGGGCCGGGTTATGCCCACAATGAGTTAGTCATGATTGAAGCCCATGAAGACAGGAAGTATAGCACTTTACAGAGGAGATTTAACATGAAGCCCCAGGGCCCAAAGGTGGATTAGGGCCCATAGACATAAACCGTCATATGATATGTAACTTATGTTGTAAGGCAAGGAAAGATAGAAACCGAGCCGGGAACGTTTTATGAACCGGCCTCGGAATTCTGTAAACCACCAGGCGTCAACCTGTGTATATAAAGGGATGACCCGACGGCAGTTTAGGGACAACAAACAATAACTCGAGAGCTAGGCAAAGCGGATTCGCTCCCTGGTCATCGAAACCCTAGCAATTCCATCATAACTGGACGTAGGCTTTTACCTTCATCGTAAGGGGCCGAACCAGTATAATCCCTCGTGTCCCTTGTCCGCTTTAACCCCTTCAAGCTAACCCGTCGCGATGGCTCCACGACTAAGTCCTTTCACGAGGACATCTGCCATGACAAAACCACAACAGTTGGCGCCCACCGTGGGGCTATCGCACGATGGTTTTGAGTTCTTGAAGGGCAGCTTTGAAGGACTCAAGGGATACGCTGTGGGACGGATGACCAAGAGTTGTCGTGGCAAGCTCTACATCGATGACGCGGGCTGGGGCCCCGATGCCGGCTCAATCGAGTACGGGTACCGGGTCCCCTTTGGTGGAATACACGTCTTCATTGGCAAGATCGATGAACCGGGCCCTGAGCCGGACATCTGCACCGACATCATCGAGACGGCTCAGCGTGCAAGACCTGCCTGCGTTCAGCCTACCGTGAAGTGTGCCTTCGTGGGAGTCATCCACGGAGCGGAATCTGAGGATAGATCGGTTCTGGTGGCGAAACCGTCATCTACTCTGATGACGAGTCTTCAACCGGAGAGACCGAGTCGCTATATCAGTTGCATGATGGCCGAATTAGTGATTTGTTCGACAGTATTCCGGACCTCCCTGAACCGCTGAGCCGAGTTGCGATCTTCATGACCAGTACACAATCGGTGCAGCATTCTTCTGCCGCCGCAGCGGTGATTTCCGGTTCAGCAGCGGCAACACCAGCCGGGGCAGGGGGCTCTGCACCACCGCTGGCTCAGGCTTTGTCCGATTTGTTCGACACTTTGGCAATGTTGCTAGCGGCTGAGGTTAATCCGGCAGATCAGGACCGGCATAACACAGAGATTGTAAAGGTGAAGGATCAGATAGCGCAAGCTAAGATAGATCTGGCAGCAAAAAACACCAGGATGGCCGCAGAGCGGGCCGAGTTAGAGGCACAGGCTTATAGGCTTATGCTGAATGCCTGAATCAAAGCGCATCAGAGGATGTCATGAGGAGAAGGTACCAGTCTCACCTGCCTCCGGTTTACGAGGGAAGGAATCTTTTTAACACGCTAGGAGCAGGAACCAGCAACCAACCAGTGGTAAACCAGGCGGAGGCACCTGGAACGGGGGCGCCGGTTCAACCGCGCACAACGGATCTGTCTCGTCAGAACAATGTCCTACCCCAGCATGTTTCAACTCCTCCGGGTCATTACTCTAATCCGTTGGATAACATCATCGCCGCCGCTTCACGATTGGCAGCTCTCCCAATCGAAGGTGAGTCTCTAGTAGCAGTTGAAACACGACGGGCTAGAGAGCTCCTTCAGACGGCTTTGACCCAACAACAGGCTTATGCGCACAGTCGTGAGAGGATTCATTCCACCCCCCCCCCCGCCCAAGTCGGAGCTACAGCATGCATATTGATGAACCGGCTGTATCAAGCAGTGCGCAGAACCATAACCCACCGCGAGGGCATAACCCGGCGGGTGGCGGTGCTAATTCTCAGGATGTGGTGGATCACGGTCGGGCACGTCGAGAAGCCGAGTTAGCAGCACAATATGCGGCTCGTCAGCTTACTCCGGTTCGTCCAACTACTTCGGTGGAACCAGGCGTGGTTTTCAGTTCTTTGGGGATGTTGTGCCTTACCTTGGCCCTACATAACATGCGGCTGCCCAAGGACTTCAAGGGTCCTCATAAGGTGCCCAATTACACTGCCAATTTACCCCCTGAGTCATGGGTTGAGAGCTATGAGATGGCGATGGAGATGCTGGACGTGGATGATGCGGCATGCACTAAGTACTTCACCATGATGTTGGAAGGAATAGCTCGCACTTGGTTAAAAAGTTTACCAGTTAACTCCATTGGGTCATGGGCCGAGTTAAAAAGTCGGTTTGTCCAGAATTTCAAAGATACGTGCAAATAGCCCATGTCATTTGTGGACTTAGCCGCTTGTGTTCAAGAGGAAGGGGAGTCTACAACCCATTGGGTGAAGCGGGTATCAGCTATTCTGCATTCATCAGACCGCATCAATGCTGACACGGCGGTCTTAACATTAGAAGGCAACTGTCGGTTTACACCCTTGAAGTTGAAGTTGGGAAGGCTCAAGCATCACTGCAATGACATGTCCACGCTTATGGAAGCTCGGGTTAAGTATGCCCATTCAGATAGTACCAAGGACCCTGAGTCTGAGGATGAAAAGACGGGGAAGGGAAAGAAGAATGGCAGTGCCAAGGGGCAGCAGCATAACCCGGTGGGTCATGGAAACAACGGTAAGCGCAAGGCAGATAACAGCTTGGATTTTGTGGCCAACACCAACACCCAGGATAATGCTCAGCGCCGTAAGGGTAAACCGCCCCAGCGGGGTAGAGGTTCAGGTCCCAATCTTGAACGCATGTTAAATGATCCTTGCCCAAAGCACGAGTCGCGAGAGAGGCCAGCTACGCACCTTTGGAAGGATTGTTTCATCATGCGGGAGTTTAAAAATTCAAGTTCTTTCCAATACGACCAGGGACCGCCCGACGGTTCAGGAGGAGGTTCTCATGGGCCGGGTTACGGTGGAGGCAGTTCCGGTTCAATATTTCAAGGCAATCAAACCGGACATGGCAACCAAGGCAGTCAGGGTAACCAGGGCGGTTATAATCATCAGGGGGGTCAGCAGCAACAACAATCGGGTTATCAGAGTAATCCAAAGTAGTTGAACAATGGGCAGTATCATGTCTTCACCACTAGCCTATGTAAGCACGATCAGAAGCTGCATAAGTGGGCAGTAAATTCCGTTGAACCGGCGGTGCCATGTTATCTGCGCTGGTCTGAACAGCCCATTTTGTGGAGTCGAGAGGATCATCCACCCCGGGTTGATAATCCGGGTCATCTGGCCTTAGTGGTGCCACCTCAGGTTGGGGGGTACAAGTTCACCAAGGTACTCATGGACGGAGGGAGCAGTATCAATATCCTTTATTATGAAACCTTCCACTGTATGGGGTTGACAGATAAGAATCTTAAACCATCGAACACCATCTTTCATGGTGTGGTGCCTGGTAAATTGGCATACCCAGTTGGTAAGATAGCTCTAGAGGTTGCTTTTGGAGATGATCATGATTCAAGATCAGAGACATTGACTTTTGAAGTGGTGAAAATCAAGATCCCATATCATGCCCTATTTGGATGGTCGGCTTATGCTAAGTTCATGGCAAGGCCCTGTTATGTTTATCTGCAGCTTAAGATGTTGGGTCATAAGGGGACTATCATAGTGCATGGGAGTCGGAAGATTTGGAATGTGAAGAAGGTGATGCAGCCTATGCTGAGTCGGTTTGTGCAACAGAGGAGTTGAAGTTTTACAAAGACAATGTTGATCCGGCAGATATGACTTCTCTGAAAAAACCAACTACAGAGCATGATCCGGCTTTGAAGTTTAAATCGGTTGAAGAGACTAAGCTGGTTGACTTTGTTCCTGGCGATTCATCCAGGCAGTTCAGCATCAGCGCTAACCTGGATCCAAAATAGGAAAGCGTGCTCATCGAGTTCATCTGTGAGAACCGGGATATCTTTGCATGGAAACCTTCTGACATGACAGGTGTACCGAGGGAACTCGTTGAGCACACTCTTAATATAGATCCTAAGTTTAAACTGGTCAGGCAGTTTCTCCGCCGCTGCAGTGAAGAAAGGCGCAAGGCTATTGGTGAGGAGGTAGCCCGGCTCTTGGCAGCGGGGTTTATTGTGGAGGTATTTCACCCTGAGTGGCTAGCTAATCCGGTGATGGTGCTTAAGAAGAACGGCACTTGGCATATGTGTGTGGACTACACAGATCTGAACAAGGCATGTTCAGCTGATCCCTTTGCTCTCCCTCGTATTGATCAAATCATTGATGCTACGGTGGGTTGTGACCGTTTGTGTTTTCTGGATGCTTATTCTGGTTATCATCAGATCAAAATGGCAGTTAAGGACCAGGAGAAGACAACTTTTATAACTCCCTTTGGAGCCTTCTGCTATGTATCAATGCCTTCTGGGCTCAAGAGTGCCCACCGACTTATCAGCGTTGTGTACAGAATTGTCTTCACAATCAGATCGGGCGCAATGTTCATGCTTATGTGGATGATATTCTGGTGAAGTCCAGAAAGGAGGAAATGTTGATAGATGACTTGAAGGAGACTTTTGATAACCTCCGGGTTTATAAGATGATTCTTAATCCGGCCAAATGTGTCTTTGGTGTTCCGACATGTAAGCTTTTGGGCTTTCTGGTGTCTAACAGGGGCATTGAAGCTAATCCAGAGAAGATCATAGCTATTACGTCTCTGGCTAAACCGGTATGTATTAACGATGTTCAGTGGCTGGCGGGTCGTATTGCAGCATTGAGCCGGTGTTTATCAGCCGTTTGGGAGAAAAGGCAATCCCTCTCTATAAGATGATGGAGAAAACAGACCATTTCGCTGGAGTGATGCTGCCGATGAAGCCTTTGAGAGTCTAAAGCAGTAGCTAGCTGTCGGTGTACAAAAAGAGGGGTACACTTTTTGTACCCTATAACTGTGCACGGGCAGTCTGAGCCACGGGCACCACCACACCAAGCAAGGCAAGGGAGGTGATCCAGGGTAAGACCAAAGCTCAAGAGAACTAGAACGACGCCAAGGCCAAGACCATGAAGAGCAAAGGGGATGAAGCGGACTCCCCCGGCAAGATCCTTGCCGGGAGACAGTTCTAGCAGCCCCGGCAAGACCCTTGCCGCGGTGACTCGTCCCGCACCTACGGAGCAAATCACCCTTGAGTCCACTACCCCCAAAGGGCAAGGATTCGGGAGACATCCCCGTGGCGACATGCAGATCTTTGTGAAGACATTCAAGATCAGATACGCACTAAGGAGACGACAACCCTTGGCGGAATCCCAGCCGAGGAAGACCACAAGGCCCCCGGCAAGCGCCTTGCCGGGGATGACAGCATGTGCCTTGGCAAGACCCTTGTAGGGGCCCTGGCAAGGCCCTTGCCGAGGACACCCGCAGGGCCACCATCAGGCCCATGCCGACTAAACCTCTACCACCGCATGCATGCACCTGCCGACCCAACCAGCTGGGCAGGCACCTGCGTGCCGGCATGCAGATCTTCGTGAAGACCCACCACTGCGCCACCTCAGCTGCCTGCCTGCCTACGTGGCATCGCAGGCGTCGCTGGCCAGGGCGCGTGTCGACACAAGAAGGAGCGGCGACGGACGAGACAGGTTTCTCCCCCGTCCCCGATAAAGCAAGGACACCTAAGCAAGACGCATTAAATGCGCCTTGTCATGTAATGCGAGGGATAACCTCGTATCACTGTACCCTTTCCACCTCCTGTGTGCCACTGTGGCCACCCCTTTGTCTATAAAAGGAGGCCCGAGGCGACCAGGAGAAGGATTCGGCTTTTTGGAGCTCCTCACGCCCCATAGCTAGCTCAAGAACACAGATATACAATCCACCAAAGCAGGAGTAGGGTTTTACGCATCCTTGCGGCCCGAACGTGGATAAACGAACCATGTGCTACCTGTTAGATTCGCTCTTCTCACGACCCCGCGCCCCGCTAACCACAGTAGGGATTCTCGTGATCCCATAGGTGTCGTTCCACCGACATCTTTGGCGCGCCAGGTAGTGGGAGCCAGTCGTGAGAATCGGCTTTAGCAGTTAGTTCGGTGCTTCTTCATCATCATGGCGCCCAAGAAGAAGACGACGGTGGCGGTTGGCCAGTCGGAAGCCGGATAGCCCATCCCGACGCGGGCGAGCAGCGGATCGGTCGCAGAGAGGACCCAGGGCGCTGCTCGCGAACACCAACACCATCCCAGCAGCCGTAGTTTGGGAGGTGGCGATGTTTGTGCGCCTGGTAACGGGCCACATGTCGCCAAATCCAAAGGCGGAGCCAAGTCCTTCGCGGGTGGAGCGGGGCCTTCCAAGGTCATCGCCGCCCCGCCCAAAGGTGACGCGAGAGCCTCCAAGACTCACACTCCGGCGTCAACAGCGTGCTCCTCCCAGGCAGCGCGCGACGAACGGCGTAATCACGCCGAAGATCCCGGGCGTCGCCGCGGGAATAGCCCCGAGCGCCACTCCCGGGACGTAGAAGACCTACCGACTCACCGAGGCGCTGGTGAAAACGGCATGCGACCGCGGGGTCGTGATAGAGCTCCTTTTGACATGGTCAGAAGTCGAAGCGCGTCGCGATCCGTGCAGGTTTCGCTGCCACCGACGCCAGCAGAGGCCCTGGCGCGTGCACAGTTGCTCCTCGACTTTCCCCCCACTACGGGGAAACTCGACGAATGGAGAGCCACTATCCGAAGCCTTGTTGCGGTGGCCAACAAAGACGAACCAAGTCCGGTGGGGCCCCCGGGACGACACTCCGATGGAGTCCCACAGACCAGTGGCGGAAAAGCCGGCGGCGCCGTGACCATGGTGCATTCACCTCTTTCCCATCCGGTACCGCGGACGCTGGCTCGTCGCGACATCGTGGGCAACGTCATCTCCATAGCATCGTCTGACCCGCGGACCCACTGTGACCAGCGCCAAGTTCTTCGGGAACGAGCCCATGAAGACGCTCGAACCACTATCGAGTGCCGGCGCGGTGCGCGCCACCAGTCAGACAGGCGAGCAGGGCCTGCTGTGAACCACCCGGCCCCGCAGAGCCCTGGAGGCTTACCTTACGAGATAGGTTGTCCGGCTTTTACCCGTGAGCTGCGGCAGTTCCAGTGGCCCACTCACTGCACCTTCAAACCTGGCGTTGGCGAACAGTACAACGACAAGACTCACCCGTCTGAGTTCCTGAGCATCTACACCATCGCGATGCAAGCCACCGGAGCCCGCGATGATAAGGTGCTTGCGAATTACTTTCCATTGGCTCTTAAACCCAACGCCATGTCGTGGTTGATGCACTTGCCGGTAGACTCTATTTCCTCCTGGTCGGATTTGTGCCATGAGTTTGTGGGCGCCTTTACTGGGGGTCACCAAGCCCATGGCCAAGCAAGCGACCTGCATGTCATTCCCCAGAAGGGAGGCGAGAGTATGCGCAAGTATATACAGAGGTTCAGCCGGGTACAGTACAATATCCCTGATGTCCACCCTGCCGCCATCATCAGCGCGTTCCATCAGAACATGCGTAACCGCAAGATGCGCGAAGAACTGGCAATGAACAAGGTGAAAGATGTGGCAGAACTCTATGTTCTTGCTGACAAGTGTGCCCGAGCTGAAGAGGGAAGGAAGTACCCCGGCGAAGATGCTGGCGTGGAAACCGACTCCTCATATGAGGATACTGCCGCCCCAGCGAAGAAAGGTCGGCGCCGCAATAAGAAGCGCAAAGGTAAAGCTGTGCTTGCCGTCGAGGGATCTGGCAACTCCGGCTCCGCCAAGAAAACCAAGGCAGATGACCCCGACAAGGAAATTGCCGGATGTGTCGGCTGCCGGGCCTTGGCGGCTGCCGAGAAGCCAGGAAACTCCGACAAGCAATACTGCAATATCCATCGCACCAAAGGCCATGATCTCCAAAGCTGCCGACAGGTTGAGCTCCTTGCTGAGAAGCAGAGGGCTGAATATGAGAGGCGGGACAAGGAGAAAGGCCAGGACGGTGCTGAGGGGTCCGAAAAGAAGCGTGACGGCCAGGCGGGCCGTCATGGCAAAGATAAACAGCGGGAGAGGCCCACCCGGGGCCGTGACAAAAAGCCTGAAGACGATGATCACGAAGAGGACGATGAGTCTGGTGACCAAGGATTTCAGAAAGCTACAGAGGCCATGTGCGTCGATGGCGGCGCCTCGCTGCATACCTCTCACCGCCAGCTTAAACAGTGGGCGCTGAGATTACAACGGCGAAACTGTCGTTTGATGCCCAAAGGCCGCTGAAGTGGTCCAGCACACCTATCATTTTTGACACTAAGGATCACCCTGATCGCACTACTGCAGTCGGGTGCTTGCCATTGTTGGTTTCACCAACAATACGCAACCTCAAGGTGACAAAGATGCTAGTCGATGGCGGGGCCGGTCTGAACTTAATCTCGCCTGCCGTGATCGAGAAATTGCAGATTCCTGATGAAGACCTTGAAGAGACGGGCACGTTTCAGCGGGTCAACCCGGGAAGAAGTCAACCTAAGGGAAAAGTCACGTTGCCCCTGACTTTTGGGAGTGATCTGAACTACAGGACAGAAAGGGTTGTGTTTGACGTTGCCAAGATCCCCTTACCTTACAACGGGGTCCTTGGCCGCCCAGCGCTGGCCAAGTTCATGGCGGCGTCACATTATGCCTACAAAACCCTGAAGATGCCGGGGCCTGTGACGATCATCACCGTCCCATAAGACAAGAAGGATGCGCTAATTTGCGCTGACCAACTCTACCAACAAGCAGTTGCGGCAGCCGCCACTGCTAAGGCGCTTGCTCCTGCCGCTGGAGCCCCGGGAAGGCAAAAGAAGAAGACCGGTGAGACCTCAGGCACCCACTCCGGCAAGCGCACCTCTTCGGAGTGTAGCGCTCCCATCGAGGATGTGCTAGAGAGCTCCACCGACAGAAACAAGAAGTCCAGGGCCACACCGCCGGGAACCAAGAAGGTTTCTGCCAAGGAGGACGGCACGGGAGGAGCTTTTACCATAAGCTCCACCCTTGATGACAAATAGGAAGACGCGCTCGTCACCTTCCTGCGGGCGAATGCCGATGTGTTTTCCTGGCAAGCATCCGACATCCCCGGCGTTCCCAGGAAGGTGATTGAGCACCACCTTGCTGTCTGTCCTCATGCGCGGCCCGTCAAGCAGAAGGTCAGAAAGCAAGCTTTGGAACGACAAGAGTTCATCACAGAGGAGATCTGAAAACTGGAAGCAGCGGGTTTGGTAAGAGGAGTGCTCCATCCAACGTGGTTGACCAATCCGGTGGTAGTGCGCAAGGCAAATGGGAAGTGGAGGTTGTGTATTGATTACACATATATTAATAAGGCTTGTCCCAAAGACCCCTTCCCGTTGCCGCGCATCGACCAGATTGTTGACTCCACAGCTGGGTGTGATCTGTTGTCATTCCTCGATGCCTACTCTGGCTACCACCAGATCTTCATGACAAGGGAAGATGAAGAGAAAACGGCATTCATCACCCCATGTGGTATGTATTGCTTTATACGAATGCCTTTCGGGTTGAAGAGTGCTGGTTCAACATTTGCAAGGGCGGTCCAGATTGGTTTTGAACCCCAGCTCCATAGAAATATGGAAGCTTATATGGATGATATAGTGGTCAAAACCAAGAACAGGGCAACCCTCATATCAGATTTACAAGAAACATTTGCAAACCTACGCAAGATCAATCTCAAGCTGAACCCTGAGAAGTGCGTCTTCGGTGTCCCGTCTGGCAAGCTTCTCGGGTTTTTTTTGTCACAGTGTGGGATAGAGGCCAATCCGGACAAGATCAAAGCTATAGAGCAGATTGAAGTGCCCAAGCGAGTCAAGGATGTGCGCCGGCTTGCTGGTTGCATTGCCGCCATGAGCAGGTTCATTTCCAAGTCCGCCGAGCGCGCCCTTCCCTTTTTCAAGATTTTGAAAAAGGCGGGCCCGATGGAGTGGATGCTAGAAGCCGAAGCAGCATTGCAAGATTTGAAGAGGTACCTCTCCTCCGCGCCAATACTAGTTGCGCCTAGGCCACAAGAACCATTGTTGCTGTACCTGGCGGCAACGAACCAGGTGGTCAGCGCCACACTAGTGGCGCAGAGAGAAATTGATGATGAGGTAATAGCAGCGATGAAGCCCGATGCCACCGATGCCGAGACGACGCAGCCGGTTGGAGTGCCGCCAAGGAAGAAGATGATGCAGCACCCGCTCTACTTTGTTAGCTCCCTTCTGCAGGGGGCTAGATCAAGGTTCTCCGGTGTGCAGAAAATGCTCTTTGGCCTTCTTATGGCCTCGAGGAAGCTGTGTCACTACTTCCAGGCGCACGAAATCACTGTCGTCACTCGCCTCCCTCTACAACGGATATTGCACAATCCAAATGCAACGGGAAGGATCGTAGAGTGGGCACTGGAATTGTCCAGCTTTGGCCTCAAGTTTGAGAGTACCTCGATGATTCAAAGCTGAGTCCTGGCGGAGTTCGTTGCAGAATGGACTGCGACGCCTGACGAAGAAACCCAAGAGACTGCTCTCCCCGGCAAGGAGGCAAGTTGCGACTGGATCATGTACTTTGATGGAGCTTTCTCCTTACAGGGCGCCGGGGCTGGCGTACTACTTGTCGCACCCACCGGAGAGCACCTCAAGTACGTGATCCAGATGCACTTTCCCAGGGAGGTGTCAACAAACAATACGGCTGAATACGAGGGGCTCCTTGCTGGTCTTAGGATCGCGGCAGACCTCGGAACCAAGAAACTCATCGTTAGGGGCGACTCGCAACTTGTCGTCAAACAAGTCAACAAAGATTACCAGAGCCCATTGATGAAGGCCTACGTCGATGAAGTGAGAAAGCTGGAAGAGTGTTCTGATGGTATATAGGTGGAGCATGTTCCCTGAGCGGAGAATGACATCGCCGATTACCTGTCAAAGCGCGCTGCCCTCAAGCTACATGTGGAACCAGGTACCTTTGTGCTTCAGCTAACCCAACCATCCGTTGATCCATCAATAGAGCAAAACAAGAGGAGGAAATCAGGGCCCGGCAAGTACTTTCCCGCTGAGCTCCCCGGAGCCACCAGCAAGGATGTTGCCGGAGATACTGAGCCCGCCACGGGACGGTTAGCTCCGGCGGAGCATCAAGCTCTTGCTGTCGAGACAGCCGCTCCTGTAGCGGAGGAAACGCCTTTAGTCCTCGCCATCGAGCCCCAGGCTCCAGCATGGGCACAGCATACCGTCTGATTCCTCCAAACAGGGGAACTTCCTGAGGAGCAGGAAGAAGCGGAAAAAGTAGCCCGTCGCTCTACTATGTACCAGTTCGTCGATGACGTCCTGTACAGAAAGAGGCCAAACGGCGTGAAATTGAAGTGTATCCCTCGAGAGGAAGGACTGGGGCTGTTGGCGGAGATACATGGAGGCATATGTGGATCCCACATCGGGTCAAGGGCCCTTGCCAGCAAAGCGTTTTGGCAAGGCTTCTTCTGGCCCACCGCCCTCCAAGATGCGATGACACTAGTCACCAGGTGTGAAGCGTGTCAGTTCCATTTAAAGAAGCTTCATCAGCCAGCTCAAGCCCTTAAAACCATTCCTCTCTCCTGGCCCTTCTCGGTCTGGGGGCTCGACATACTGGGCCCTTTCCCCCGCGCTGTCGGGGGCTTTGAGTACTTGTACGTCGCAATCGACAAGTTCACAAAGTGGCCAGAGGTGGAAGCAGTGAGGAAGGTCACAGCTCAGTCAGCCGTCAAATTCTTCAAGGGACTAGTGTGCCGTTTTGGTGTACCCAACAGGGTCATCACCGACAATGGTACACAGTTCACAAGCCGCACCTTCATGCAATATACCCAAGACCTCGGAAGCAAAGTCTGTTTCGCTTCTGTTGCTCACCCACGAAGCAATGGTCAAGCTGAGAGGGAAAACGCTGAAGTACTGCGAGGCTTAAGGACAAAGACCTTCGACAGGCTGCGCAAGAGTGGAAGGCGCTGGATTGATGAATTGCCGGGGGTTCTTTGGTCAATCAGAATGACACCAAATCGAGCCACCGGCCAGACACCCTTTGCCCTGGTATACGGGGCAGAAGCAGTTCTCCCCACGGAACTCATATACGGGTCACCTTGAGTACTCGCTTATGACAAGCTTGAGCAAGAGCAATTGCGGCAAGATGACGCAACGCTCCTTGAGGAAGATCGTCTTCGGGTGGCTGTGAGAGCAGCGCGCTACCAGCAAGCCTTGCGCCGCTACCATAGCCGCAAGGTTCATGCCCGAAGCTTTGAGGAAGGCGACCTTGTTCTTCGGCGCGTTCAATCGGCCAAGAATTCCAACAAGTTGACGCCGAAGTGGGAAGGCCCTTATCGGGTAATACGAGTCACCAGGCCCGGCGCAGTCCGCCTGGAGACCGAAGATGCCATTTCGGTGAGTAACTCCTGGAACATTGAGCATCTTCGCAAGTTTTACCCATGAGGCGCGGCTTGCCGGGCCCCCCGGCAAGCCACCTTTTGTACGAGCCTTGCCGATGACGCATGTAACCCTTTGTACAAAGCCAGGCGCAGACCCTGAGCATAAGTAAATGAAGCGTTGGCGCCCTAAGTTATAGGATGCATGCTAGGTCGAGTCTCATCCTTGGTTAGGGTTGATAATGCTTAGCGGCGACTAACCCCTAGCTTAGAGGTCGAGTGTGCGTCTCTTTGTCTTTCTTTTGTCTTCTTTGGTTCACAGGACACACGGATATCCGTGCCGAACCACTTGGGGAGGAAAAAAGATGAACAGACCAGCATCTAGCCCCCGGCAAGCCAGTATTGCCGGGGGCTGCAAGAGCAAAGATTCACCCACGGCGAACCAGGGTTGCCAGGGACTGCAGCTTCAGATAAGTTCTTCATCCCTTATCATGCATTCCATTATGGACTGAGGTATGTGAAACCTTGTTTTCCCCTAAGCTACCGTGCTCCCATAACTCTAGGCCCTAGGGCTCGTTACTGGGGCCAAGTTTGGTCGTAGTCGCGGCAGCGAAAGGATGAAACAAGGAGCCTGAACCCGCCTCATCCCTGCCTCCGCCAAAGGCGTGAGGAAGGTCGAGTGAAGTGGGGAGACGGCAAGGCCTGTTGCCGGGCAAGGAAATGTTTATCTTGAAGATATCAAGGATTTACTCCTTGTCGTGGGTTCCACCCGCAAACAAATGACCCGGCAAGCATCCCTTTTTCATTAAAAACATTCCACTCAGGTACACTCCATAGGGAATGAAAAACATGAATGATGGGATTACAAGTTTTAAATTCAAAAAAGGCCTGAAGGCTTACAAACTAAAAAGAGATAAGGTGCCCGTAATCCCTTTCTTGTCCCTCTCCTTAGGAGGCAGGTCAAGGAGGCGAAAGGGACAAAAGGAACGCCTAGGCGAGCTACGAGTGGTAGAAGACACCAAGAGAACATCTTGGTGGCCGTCCAAAGGCTGGATGGTGATGGCGGCGCCGGAAGCAGAGCTCGAAGACGAGGCGGCAGGACATCAACACGCGTCGAAGGCGTTGGTGCCCGCGTACTCCGACTTGACGGCCTTGCCGCCCACCCTCTTCCTCTTCCGCATCCTCCCAATGCCAGCCGCTCAAGGAGACGACCCCGAGAAGTTCAGGGAGCCGGCGACGCGGATGATGGGGTCGCCGGTGCCGCACGGAGCGGCACCCGACGCCTAATCGGACCCGTCATCCTGCCACCTACTACCCTTGTCGTCGTTGCCGCTGTCCTCCTCGTCACTCCCGCCCGAGGAGGAGTCTTCACTATCAGAAGAGCTCTCCACGCAGCACCTTGCACGGGTCCCAAAGCACCCAAAGACCTTGACGGAGAGAAGGCCACCCTCCATCAGCTTAAAATGGAGAGTGAGCCCCTCCGTCAAGCAGTGGATATGAGCAAACATCTTCCATCCCCGACAAAGATACATCACGTGAGGGGCGGGGAAGTCGACACGGACTCGTGTGCCACTGATCCCGCAGACCCTCATGTGCAGCCGCAATGATTCCGACAGATCCAACTCCATCTCCCGCGCAAATGGAGTCGGGAGACGAAGGCGACGGCGCGGCGGCCGACACAACTTGACGAAGAACTCGCAAGGGTCATCCCCAACATGACCCTCCATTGGAGGAGGAGCTGTTGGCGGAGGCGAGGCCGGCGCGCCGCCCCGTCCTCCTCTTCCCCGAGCGCCCCGGCCTCGCCCACGGCCTCGCCCCTCCCCCTTCCCCTCGCGGCTGGCTCTGCCACCGCAGGCGCAGGAGAAGGAGGGGCGCGTTGTCGAGCGGCGACCCTCGCCGCCACTATTGAAGGACCAGGATCCCCTCTCTCCATGACGGATGGAAGGGAGGAGCAGAAGCTGAAGGAAGAAGAAGATGAAAGAATGCGGGACACCATCCCCCCCTCCCGCTCTTTATAAAGGATCGGGGTTGGGGCTCGGCCGCCCCGCTCGGCCAATCAAGATACGGAAGGCGCAGGGAGCCAGGACCAACCCGCCGCCCCAACCAGCGACGGCCCGGTTTCCTGCCTCCACCGTTTGCCACTCCAGGCGCATGGGAGACACGTGGCAGATGTGCAGAACCGAGGGGACGGGTGAGACGACCACTCCCCACCCCGTGATCGTGGGGAGTGGATGCCTTGAAGACCGTGCCTCAGCCCCATTCAGTAAATGGGCCACGCCTCCATGCCTCCCTCCGTTTATGGGGAAGGCGCGAACTGCCCCTTTACTACGATGTGACGCATGCCTGCGGGAGCCAACCCCACGCATGCTGCCCACGTCACACGCACCTCCCCACACTGCGCCACGCGTGGGAGTCGTGGGAAGCGTAGCGCGCAAAGAATCTTACCACGGTAAAAACCGCCCCGCCTGCCCGCGCACCGTTTTTTTGGGCCTAGCCCAACAACGCGTTGCGCTTATGTGTGGCCCAGGCCCGGGGGCTCCTGTCGGTGTACAAAAAGAGGGGTACACTTTTTGTACCCCTATAACTGTGCACGGGCAGTCTGAGCCACGGGCACCACCACACCAAGCAAGGCAAGGGAGGTGAGCCAGGGTAAGACCGAAGCTCAAGAGAACTAGAACGACGCCAAGGCCAAGACCACGAAGAGCAAAGGGGACGAAGCGGACTCCCCCGGCAAGATCCTTGCCGGGAGACAGTTCTAGCAGCCCCGGCAAGACCCTTGCCGCGGCGACTCGTCCCGCACCTACGGAGCAAATCACCCTTGAGTCCACTGCCCCCAAAGGGCAAGGATTCGGGAGACATCCCCATGGCGACATGCAGATCTTTGTGAAGACATTCAAGATCAGATACGCACTAAGGAGACGACAACCCTTGGCGGGATCCCAGCCGAGGAAGACCACAAGGCCCCCAGCAAGCGCCTTACCGGGGATGACAGCAGGCGCCTCGGCAAGACCCTTGCCAAGGCCCCGGCAAGGCCCTTGCCGAGGACACCCACATGCCACCATCAGGCCCACGCCGACTAAACCTCTACCACCGCATGCATGCACCTGCCGACCCAACCAGCTGGGCAGGCACCTGCGTGGCGGCATGCAAATCTTCGTGAAGACCCACCACTGCGCCACCTCAGCTGCCTGCCTACCTACGTGGCATCGCAGGCGTCGCTGGCCAGGGTGCGTGTCGACACAAGAAGGAGCAGCGACGGACAAGACATGTTTATCCCCCGTCCCGATAAAGCAAGGACACCTAAGCAAGACGCATTAAATGCGCCTTGTCATGTAATGCGAGGGATAACCTAGTATCACTATACCCTTTCCACCTCTTGTGTGCCACTGTGGCCACCCCTTTTCCTATAAAAGGAGGCCCGGGGCGACCAGGAGAAGGATTCCGCTTTTTGGAGCTCCTCACGCCCCATGGCTAGCTCAAGAACACAGATATACAATCCACCAAAGCAGGAGTAGGGTTTTACGCATCCTTGTGGCCCGAACCTGGATAAACGAATCGTGTGCTACCTGTTAGATCCGCTCTTCTCACGACCCTGCACCCCGCTAACCACAGTAGGGATTCTCGTGATCCCATAGGTGTCGTTCCCACCGACACTAGCTGAGCCACCTGTCCTCGCTGCTCCTGTTGATAAAGAGCCCTTGTTGTTATATGTGGCTGCTAATACACGGGCTGTCAGTGTGGCTATTGTTGTGGAGCGCAAGGAGGCCGGAAAGGAGTATCCGGTTCAACAGCCGGTTTATTATATCAGTGAGGTGCTTATTGACTCTAATCAGAGGTACCCACATTGGCGGAAGCTAGTGTATGGAGTTTTCATGGAACTATTTTCAGGGTCATCCTATCACTATGGTCAGTTCTGCCCCCTTGGGGGATATCATCCAAAATAGAGAAGCAACTGGCCGGATTGCCAAATGGGCTATTGAGCTTGGACCTCATGGGTTAAAATATACGCCTTGCACAACAATCAAATCCCAGGCACTTGTGGACTTCATCAATGATTGGACAGAGTTGCAGGCACCAGAGGAAAAGCCAGATAACACTTATTGGATTATTCATTTTGATGGGTCTAGACAACTGGAGGGCTCGGCGGCTGGAGTCATATTAACTTCCCCACGAGGTGATACGTTTTGTTATGTTCTCAATTTAATGTTCCCTTGCACTAACAATGCAGCTGAATATGAGGCCTTGCTCCATGGTCTTCGGATGGCTAAGGAGATGAATTTAAGACGGTTTAAGTTCTTTGGTGACTCGGACCTGGTAGCTCAACAGGTGTCTGGCACTTGGGACTCCAAGGATCCACTCATGGCGGCGTATCGACGAGAGGTGGACATAGTGGCTGGTCATTTCAAAGGTTATCAGGTTGACCATATAGACCGGCGAAAGAATGAAGCGGCAGACACTTTAAGTCGCTTAGGCTCTCAACGTAAACCGGTGCCACCCAATGTCTTTCTGGATGTGCTGCATAATCTGTCGGTCAAGATACATACAGAGGAGGATTTGGCTGTTCCTGACCCGGAGGCTCAGTTGGTGTCGGCTCTTCATGTTATTCCGGATTGGACGGTCGCATACCTGGCGTACATGAACCGGGGCGAGTTACCGGAGGATGAAACCTTGGCCAGGCAGATAATCCGACGATCCAAGTCAATGACCATTGTCAATGGGGAGTTACATCATTGCAGTGTAACAGGGGCGTTTCAGCGTTGTGCGTCTCCTCAAGAAGGCTGTGAGATTTTGCGTGAGATCCATGAAGGAGATTGTGGTCACCATGCCGGTTCAAAATCTTTGGTAGCTAAGGCCTTCCGTCACGGCTTCTATTGGTTGACGGCTCATGCTGATGTTGAGGATTTGGTAAAGAGGTGTGACGGTTGTCAGAAGTTTGCACGCCGCGCTCATGTTCCGGCTCAAGAATTAGGGATGATTCCGATCACTTGGCCATTTGCAACTTGGGGGCTGGATATGGTTGAGCCCTTTAAGAGGTCCAAAGACAAGAAGACCCACCTACTGGTGGCGGTTGATAAGTTCACCAAGTGGGTAGAGGCAGAGCCAGTCAGTAAGTGTGATGCGGCCACGGCGGTTCAATTCATCAAAAAGGTGATCTTCCATTTCGGTTTTCCACACATCATCATAACTGATAATGGTACTAATCTATCCAAGGGTGCTATGGAAGAATTTTGTCAACGTGAGCACATCCGGCTTGACGTGTCATCAGTGGCTCACCCCCAATCTAATGGTCAAGCAGAGAGAGCCAATCAAGAGATTTTGAGAGGCATCAAGCCCCGGCTTATGGTTCCTTTAAAGCGGACGCCGGGTTGTTGAGTGGAGGAGTTACCTTCCGTGTTATGGAGTATCAACACCACATCGAACAGATCTACGGGTTACACGCCTTTCTTCATGGTTTACGGAGCAGAGGCGGTTCTCCCTAGTGACATCCGTCATGACTCGCCCCGTGTGGCGGCTTATGTTGAAGCCGGTAATAAGAAAGCACGTCAGGACTCACTGGACCTGTTAGATGAGGAGCGCGATCTCGCAGCGGCACGTTCGGTGATTTATCAACAAGATCTACTACGTTATCACAGCCGCCGGGTTAAAACCAGAACTTTTCAAGAAGGCGATCTGGTGCTCCGGCTCATCTAGGATTAGACTGATATGCACAAGTTGTCCCCACCTTGGGAAGGACCTTTTGTGGTCAGCAAAAATCTGCACAACGGATCATACTACCTTATCGATGTTCGAGAGCACAAAGACTCACGTAAATCAGAGGAGGAGACCCAACGGCCGTGGAATATAGCTCATCTTCGGCCCTACTATACTTGAGCCACAGGCTCTTCTTATGTACATAATTATGACAATGTATATATTATGATCAATATAATAAACCGGAGCCTCAGCTAAAGCGGGGTCTCTGTTGTTTTTATTACATCATGTGTGCTTACATGGGGGCTTCTGTTTATAAAGCGGAGTTCTATTGATCCGGCTTATAAATCCACACATATATCAAAGGAAATCACTAGGGGGCTTGGTCATATTCGAACCATAGCTACACCTCTTGATCGGCTTAAGGCCAAAAGGAAATCGCTAGGGGGCTTGGTTGTATTTGAACTATAGCTACACCTCTTGATCGGCTTAAGGCCAAAAGGAAATCATGTGGGGCCAAAGAGAGTGTTGCAACAGCACAACTCAAACATAGGCACCCACCGAGCACAGCTCCAATGTTGCTTGGGGGCTCTTTGCTTCTCAAAGAACAAAGAGCTTGCACCCTTGCAATAGGCTACCAAGCCAGGCTTGGAAGCCAGGTGTATTCACCTAAAACCCTGGGTTATCCTGCCTTTTTTAAGTAAGCCACTCCGTCCAGGTAAAGCTGGTATGACCCGCCGAACATTTGACAGGTCAATCTCATAGACCGTGAACTTGTCAAAGTTAAAACGATGATTGGTTAATGATTGAGGTCCATCTTAAAAGGCTTTGAAAAATGGTTTAGCTCAGTGGCCTGGCAGCCCATGAAAAGCCTCAATTTAGGGCCTGGCAGCCCATGAAAAGCCTTGCATGTTCTCTTTGTGTTTTTATTTGACAAGTTTTTTCTCCTCTAGTGAGATTTTTTATCTTATGATAAACCGGCATTTATTGTCCTGGGTTGGCTTTCAACGATAAGTTGTTAGTACATGATCAATTATAATCCGGCATTTATTGACCTGGTCTGGTTTTGACTACAAGTCACCAGTATTATATGTGGATACACCGGTGTTTATTATAACCCGGTACGGTTTTATCATAAACCAGCAAAACATGGAAGGAGTTATCAATACTCAAGATTGGGGTTATCACCCTAAATATAAAAAAGTTGGTCAACCAATAGTGTGATTCAATATCACAGGTATCGTCTTTTCATCTTTGATTATTTTTCAAAGTACAGCCTTGGTTATCAACCCCGACTATATATTTGGGCATCATGACCCGTCCAGCGGTAAACCGCCAGGACACTTTCAAATTTCTTGTATGCAGGAATAATTTGAATAACACCGCTACGGATATGAACATAATATATCCTAAAGCACAGTGGATTCACAGTATCAGGCAAAATAAGTATGCACTATGGCATAGCAGACCGAGTGTTTTGAACTAGCCTATTACAAGGCGCTTTAATGCCCAAAAGAATAATTGTTTTCAGCAAGTTTGGCAGTACGCAGAAGGCTAAGCTGGCCTCCGGATCATGACTCGTCACCCGGCTGAGTTAAAGGTTGTAGATCGTCCTACGCTGGTCCATCTTCCTCCTCTCTACCCAGTGGCTGGAAGTCAATGGTTGCCCAATCGATTCCAGTTAAGGCTTGGAACACAACTTCATCACTTATAAGGTTTGAGGGGTCAACATTAGGGGCATAGGTGTGCTTACGGATTGGCAGAATAAGATCTTCTACATCATGTGTTGGTGCAGGATATTTTTTCTGATCAGAATCATAAACCGGCTGATAGTGAGAGAGATCGGTTTCCTCAGCCAATTTGCTTGCTAAGGGGCGCATTTCCCTTGTAAACTGGCGAAGATCGTCATTGTTAAACTCTGATCCGTCCTCCTTTACGCCAGGGTAGCCACTGCCTATATCCGACGATTCAAGATCTGATATCCATGCCTTAGCCCGGATTAGGGCGGTTAGCGCACCTGACCTTGTAGCTGATCTTTTTAGCTCATCCAACCGGGCAGGCAACATTAACGGTTTCTCAAGGGTTTCCTTTATCAAGGTTGGAAGCGGTTTGTTATGAGTAGCAGTGCAGATGGCCCATTGAGCTCCGGAATATAACTACTCTATCAGAGTATAGGCAGCCTTCAGCTTCATCCGCATGTCAGAGCCCAGATGGGTAATGCGAGTTCCTGTGTCATTGCGAGCATCCGTAAACCGGTAACTGATGAGATAATGTATGTTGGAAACTTCAGGTGAAGGTACTTACCAAAAACAGCAGAGGTCATGGCATTGATCTGCCGCTTTAAACCGGTCAGCTCTTCGACCACCGGTTTAAGGGTTGCTTCTGCGTCTTCAACTCTCTTTTGTAAAGCGGCTTTCTCTATGCCCTAGTCTGTCTGTTTCTTCTTCAAAGTTTCCTTCAACTTCTCCATGGCTGCTAAGGCACTGGTCAATTCCTCTTTGGCTTTGGAGGTCTCTGCTTGGTGGGATTTGATATTTTCTTGAAGGTCAGCGGTTTGGGCTTCCTTTTTGCTCAGCTCAGCCTATAAGAGAAAGACATATTATGAGGTGGCAGTGAAATTTGGAAGTCTCAAGCACATAACAAGTTATACACTTGGCACTTGGGGGCTAATGCCTATTCGCTTGATTATCAAAAAAAAATTTAACAAGTCCCAAGTACAATACAAGTATTATTCTTGACACTTGGGGGCTAATGTACATTTTCTCAAAGTAACATCGGCTAAAGTCCCGGTTCAGCTTGGAAAGATAAACCGGCCCTTGGAGGATAAGCATGCAGAGTTGAGATATTGCAAAGTCCCGGTTTAGATTGGCATCATAAATCGGCCCTTGGGGGCTACTATTTTGGTACTTGAACTTAGACATAAGAGAGAAACAGTTATGAAGTTACCTCATATCGCTCCTTCATCAGATTCACTAAACCGGCTTCGTAGTCGCGGTTTATGTACATACGGTTTAAGAAACCAGAATGAAGTTCTTGGGCGTTGAGGTGGGCGAGCTTGACAAGTCTGTGCTCCACTTGCCTTTGCCCATAGCAGAGAGTTCCTCTTTGGCACTATGCTTTGATAACGCAACAGGATTGCCAGGGGTGGTGTGGCCAACACCAGTAATTATAATATCATCTTCCATGTCACCAGCAGCCTTTACTGGAGTTGACGATTCATCAGCAGCCTTAGCTGGACTTGACGGTTTATCATCAGTTGGGACCGGGCTTGCCAGTTTATCAGCATGACCTATTGCATCAACTTCTAGTTGTTCAACAAAATCATGGTCTTGAGGGGGTGGATCATCAAACATGGCATCAGCATTTGTTCCTTCCGGTTCAACAACCACATGGTCATCAGACGGTTTAGTTTAGTTACCCGAGCTTTCTTGCTAGGTCTGGCCTTGGCCCTGAAAGGAAAAGATATAAAGGTCAGTATAACACGCAAGTATAAGTGTCAACAGATTAAGTTTAAAGTATTTACCTAGGAACAGTCTTAAGAGGAGGGAGCTGTGTGGCCGTTGACTCGCCAGATGATGAATGAGGCGTTCCCTAATAATTTGAATTGGATGTATTAAGAGGTTGTTGGAAATAACCCACCTTAGGATAAGAAGTATCGGAAGTGTGTGAGACCTCAGATCAACGTTTCCGAACCGGAGTGTTTCGTAAACCGGCCGAAGTGACTACTTGGTCGTTGTGCCGGGTTGTGCGGCGAGCTTCGTGTTGCTGCTTCTTCAAAAGAAAGTTTGGGTCCAGGTGAGCTAGGGGGTGAGAAAATCTTACTTTCCGGATTGCTTGATGGATTTTTTGTGTTGGCAGAGGGTTTGAACCGGAGGAAAGGATAATTACCTCTGCATCATCGGCTTGGCTGCCTTCAGCGTCATCCTGATAATAATCATTGTCAATGAGGTGTATGAAAAATGAACCAAGAGAGTCAAGTTCTATCTCTACATCCGGATCATCAAGGTCGTCATCAAGGTTTAACCCGATGGGTTCAGCTGCCTTTTTCTTGGCAGGTCTTTTAACAACCTTCGTCTTTGGTCGAGGGGTCTTGGCTGGTTTATCCTGCGGCTTCTTCTTATAGAATGGGTCGTCACCCTATTAAAAGATGGAGAGATGATATCAAAGATTACATAGTTAAGAATATCAAGTACAAATAGGAGTGAGGCAAGTCTTACATCTGGCAGTTTATTGGAAATGAAGAAGGGACTAAGCCCTGTTTTGCTGCACACAGCCACCGATTCATCCAATATTTTCTTAATAGACTCGGTAACTTCAGCCTCTGTTAGCTGAATATCAATATGTCGTTGAGGATCTTTTAAGTCCCTTGTGTACTGAGACATTAAACTGGGGCGACGGCTTAACGGTAAAATGCTCCAAGATATCTAGCAACGAGCGAAGTCAACTCCAGTCAAATCATTAGCTGTAAAAGCTTTGAGCTTGGCAAGTTGTGGTGCATATGTGGCCCGTTCCTTGGTAGTCAGCCGTTGCGGAAAAGGATGTGTGTTGGTAAGCCGGTGAGCACGATAACCCGGCAGAGGGTTTTCATCATCAGGGGAAGTATCCTTACAGTAGAACCAAGTCTAGTTCCAATCTTTGGGATGACTATGAAGTTTGGCATGGGGAAAGCTGACGTCCTTCCTTTTCTGAATGGAGATGCCGCCAAGTTCAGTGTTGGGCCCATCTACAAATTACGACGGTTCAAGTAGAAAAAATCCCTGAACAATTCCATGGTTGGCTCTTCTTGCAGATAGGCCTCACAGAACACTTGAAAGTGGCAAATATTGGACATAGAGTTAGGTCCAATATCTTGAGGGTGGATCTGGAAGCTGGCAAGCACATCATGAAAGAACTTGGATCTGGGCGGTTTAAAACCACGGCTCATATGATCAACAAATACTACCACCTCGCCATCCTTGGGGGTAGGAGGATTTTCTAGACCGGGAACTCGCCAGTGGATTTTGCTTTGTTCTGGTAAAGCACCAGTTCTGACGCATCCATCTAGTTGCTCTTCAGTAACCCGGGAAGGGACCCAGTTACAGGCATAAAATTATTTGGCCATTTCAAATGAAAAGCTGGAAAAAGATCAAATGTCGGTTTAAGGTTCATGACAGACAGGCATAAAGCGTGGCAGATTAAGGGAAAAGTATTCAAGCATGCAAGATTGTTAAACCGGAGGTTGATGCTATTATAAATAATAAAGCGATTGGCGGTTTACAAGGGGACTAATGGCATATGGCAGATTATTTTCTAAAGGATAAACCGCCCACGCAGACAATGAAAGTACAGATCTGAAGAAAAAATGACTAAGTGAGGAAAAAGTAGTTTCACGGTTTCACATTGGAATTTTGGATCTACCACATGTTAGGAAAAGGAAAATAAGTCTAGACCTAAAAAACTAGTACATAGGAGTTCATCGGTTTTAAAGGATCTGCTAGCATCTGAAATGGTTACGAAATAGCTACCGCGTGAGTTCCATACTTCTTTTAGATCAAAAGAGGATGCAGTGGAGAAACTACGAAGAATCCGTAAGGAACAGCGTAGAACACAGAAGAACTTGCAAACCCTAGCGGATCTACAGAGGAAGGGAAGAGGAACTTACCGAAGCTGTTGAAGCAGGGGAGCCGCGCGTGTATTTCTGGAATGATCAGGTTGATGCAGCGGCCGGAGGTGAAGACGAGGGCGGAGCTTGACGACGACGGCGGCGCGTACGGGTCAGGTCGGCACGAGGAAGAAGAAGCGAGGAGGCAAGAGGGGGAAAATAAAAAGGACCCCCCCGGTCTTATTTATAAGGTGAAAGGATAAGTGACAGGCATGAAAATCGAGGAGCCCAAAAGTTGGATATGTGACAGAGCGGTCGTCTCGATTGTCGGAAGGCTCATTAATAAAGGTGAGGTATATTCAATTTTTAATGACAGGTGACGTCATGGCGGTTTATTACGAACTTGGAAGATGACGTCATGGCAGTTTACAAGATTTATGTGAAGGTGCGGAAGGAGGAATTTTTCTAAGTGTTGAAGATTGACATGAACAAGTTCAAATCAATCTGGGGCCTAATGTTGGAGATATTACTACTAGGTATAAACCGGCTCATGAGGGGCCGGGTTATGCCCACAATGAGTTAGTCATGATTGAAGCCCATGAAGACAGGAAGTATGGCACTTTACGGAGGAGATTTAACATGAAAGCCCAGGGCCCAAAGGCGGATTAGGGCCCATAGACATAAACCATCATATGATATGTAACTTATGTTGTAAGGCAAGGAAAGATAGAAACCGAGCCGGGCACGTTTTATGAACCGGCCTCGGGATTCTGTAAACCGCCGGGCGTCAACCTGTGTATATAAAGGGATGACCCGATGGCGGTTTAGGGACAACAAACAATAACTCGAGAGCCAGGCAAAGCGGATTCGCTCCCTGGTCATCGAAACCCTAGCAATTCCATCATAACTGGACGTAGGCTTTTACCTTCATCGTAAGGGGCCGAACTAGTATAATCCCTCGCGTCCCTTGTCCGCTTTAACCCCTTCAAGCTAACCTGTCGCGATGGCTCCACGACTAAGTCCTTTCACGAGGACATCTGCCATGACAAAACCACGACAGTAGGCATGCCAGCAGTCCGGTGCGTAGGCTCGCCGGGAGGCGAGCCATCGGTTTGACCGCCGCCCACCTCTCTCCCACAACTCCCACTACTCCATATTAATGGTGCGCCCGAGCGGCCGCACCCCCCATCCTCGCTACACACACACAATCCTCTCTCTCTGCTTGCATCCTCGACGCCGCTCTCAGTCCTCAAAGCCGTCAATGTATGAGGATGCCGCTGAAGCGCCTCATCGTAGGGAGTGGCGACGCCGGGGCTGCTAAAGCACCGGAGCATGGTGTGGAGATGGAGACAGAGGTTGTCGTCACCGCCCGTGAGTTATCGCTTCACCCTGACATCGTCGACGGCGTCAGCTTCCACAGCCGGAGGCGGAATTCCACACCGACTCCGACGACCACTCCGGCGATGACTCCAACGATGACGGACAGCTGGTTAGTCATCTATACTGTCACACCCATAATGCAGCTATATCTCCCACGTGTCGAGGCATAGCTTAGAGGCATGACCGCATGGTGGTTTTGTCGCAAGAGGGGTAATCTTCACACAATCCCATGTACTGAATAAGAAAGGGATAAAGAGTTGGCGTACAATCGCCACTTCACACAAATAACAAGTTAAACATACATCATCCAGAGTACAATCAAAGGTCTGACTACGGAACCAAAATAAAGAAAGACAGCCCCAAATGCTAGATCCCCGATCGTCCCAACTGGGCTCCACTATTGATCAACAAGAAACAAAACATCATAATGGCCAAGGTCCTCGTCGAACTCCCACTTGAGTTCGGTAGCATCACCTGCACTGGTATTGTCGGCACCTGCAACTATTTGGAAGTATCTGTGAGCCATAAGGACTCAGCAATCTCACACCCGCGAGATCAAGACTATTTAAGCTTATGGGTAGGGTAAGGTAATGAGGTGGAGCTGCAGCAAGCACTAAGCATATATGGTGGCTAACATACGCAAATAAGAGCGAGAAGAGAAGCAACACAACGGTCGAGAAGCTAGAAGTGATCCTGAAACTACTTACTATCAAGCATAACACAAGACCGTGTTCACTTCCCGGACTCCGCCGAAAAGAGGTCATCATGGCTACACACGCGGTTGATGCATTTTAATTATGTCAAGTGTCAAGCTCTCTACAATCGGATATTAACAAATTCCCATCTGCCACATAACCGAGGGCACGGCTCTCGAAAGTTTATACCCTGCAGGGGTGTCCCAACTTAGCCCATCACAAGCAATCACGGTCAACGAAGGATATTTCTTCTCCCGGAAAGACCTGATCAGTCTCGGAATCCCGGTTACAAGACATTTCGACAATGGTAAAACAAGACCAGCAAAGCCGCCCGATGTGCCGACAAATCCCGATATGAGTCGCACGTATCTTGTTCTCAGGGCACACCGGATGGGCCAGATGTCGGGTTGGCATAGACCCTGGTTGCCCAGGGGGCGCCGGACATCACCCAGTTTGGACCAACACTCAGAGGAGCACTGACCCGGGGGTTTAAAATAAAGATGACCCTTGAGTCTGCAGAACCCAAGGGAAAAAGGCTTAGGCGGCAAATGTTAAAAACAAGGTTGGGCCTTGCTGGTGGAGGAGTTTTATTCAAAGCAAACTGTCAAGGGGTTCCCATAACACCCAACCGCGTAAGGAACGCAAAATCAAGGAACATAACACCGGTATGACGGAAACTAGGGCGGCAAGAGTGGAACAAAACACCAGGCATAAGGCCGAGCCTTCCACCCTTTACCAAGTATATAGATGCATTAATTAAAATAAGAGATATTGTGATATCCCAACATATCCATGTTCCAACATGGAACAAACTTCAGCTTCACCTGCAACTATCAACGCTATAAGAGGGGCTGAGCAAAAGTGGTAACATAGCCAAACAACGGTTTGCTAGGAAGGTGGGTTAGAGGCTTGACATGGCAATATGGGAGGCATGATACAACAAGTGGTAGGTAGTGCGACATAGCGATAGAGCGATCAACTAGCAAGCAAAGATAGAAGTGATTTCGAGGGTATGGTCATCTTGCCTGAGATCCTGCAAGGAAGAAGAACGAGTCCATGAAGAAGACAAACGGACGGAGTCGAACGAATCGTCACAACTCCGGATCAAAACCGAAGCTAATGAGAGAAACCAACCGGAAAGAAGCAAGCAACATGGTAAACACACAAGCACAAACATGGCATGATGCATAACCAAGGATGATGCATGTCCATTTTAAATAAGCATGGCATGGCAAAGTGCACAAACAAAACTACAAGTTAAGTGGAGCTCAACATGTAACAAGATGCATGTTGACGAAACACCACATCAATTATTTAGTTCTCTCTCGTTTATGTACCCAACAATATTAAATGTTATTAAACATGTCAAGAGGTGAAGCATAATTAAAATACACAGTTGGGCATTTTAAATGAGGCCGGAAACATCAAACAACAATTCCGGTAAATCCTTATGTGCATTAGCAATTTAATGCAGCAACAATTTCAAACATTTAAATGTTGTTATCACGATGCGAATGACATAAACAAGTTTTAGGCAACTTTTGTTAAAAGTTGACAAGCATATTGTGAAGCATTTGTCATCGTGGCAGAAACGAAAGTGGTGCCACAGCGACGATAACGAAACGGTGCCACGGCAACGTTCTGGTTCCGACAACTCATTGAGACGTCGGTTCAAAAGAAAGTGTGGCGGGAGCGTGTCAAGCACGGATGGCGGGGTGATCTCGGTTACTGGGTTCCCATGGGTCGACGGCATGGCAAACGAGGAGGAACGTGCAAGGACATCTCGGACACGGTGCAAACACGAGCATCTCATACAACACACATGCATACGGTCCACGGCGTCGTCTCGGGGTTATACCTTCGAAGCGTGCATTTCTGGGGCAGTTCGAGTTCATCGAGGGAAGTAGTCGTTTCGTGATGGTAGTAGAAGTAGTGGTACTATCGATCCTCGACGGTAGTGGTACTAGCGATCTTGGCGATGGCAGTCGTTCACGTTCTTAGTCGCACAAGTTTCCATAGATGTTCGGGGTCACGGCGAGAAACTTGACGTCCACAGAGTCTTTGAGGGTCGACGGTACTTGCCGTCCAAGTGGTCTCTTGGGTACTTGGCACTTGTGCTACCTGGGTGTTCGGCGACTGAAGTTGTACATGGTCCACGAGTCGTCGACCGTTCGAGGTCCGACTTGCGGGTCTTGCCGACATGAAGTGGTACTTGGTGTTTTTGTGTAGCCGAACTTGAGGGGCACCGACATCATTGTACTTGGCGTCCATGGGTACTTGACAAAGATGAAACAGAACGCAACGGTTGTGATACATGGCGTCCAGGGGGCTTCGCGGGTCATCTTGTACTTGGCGTTCGGTGTTGTGGTCGTTACGGGCACCGTATGTCGTGGTACTTGGCGATCTTGATGAATCCAAGGGTCACGGTGGAGGCCATGGTACTCCTTGATGGCATCAAGGTGGTATAGCAGCAGCAAGGGCGTCGGGGAGGTGATGGCCGTGACGGGACTGCTCGGCCGAGGACGAAGTTGGAGAAGGAGGGGAGGAGCTGGGAAGCAGCGGCTGCAGCAAGAGCTTGGGGCCATGGCTGCACGACAGGGGAGGAGGAGGGCGTGACGAAGGGACGGCACGACCCGGTTGGCCGAGGAGGTCGACGGTGGGCATGCTCCAACGGCCTCGGCCGATGGCAGCAAAGGCGCGAGGCGGGCGGCGGCCTCCTGGTGGTCGCGGACGGCAGCATGCAGAAGGAGCAGCGCGGCTCCGGGGTAGCCGGCGAGGGCTCCGGATGGTGTAGAGGTGGAGAGACGCAAGGCGCTTGGTGCTAGAGGGAGAGGCTGAAAGGAGGCATGTCCTCGCCGGAGTTAGTAGGACATGGCGGCAGGGGAGGCGCGGCACTGGATGTGCAGAAGGGAGCAGGGCGTAGCGAGCCATGGAGGGCAGCGGTGCCATGGCCGTGCGGGCAGGCGAGCTCGCGGGGCCGTGGAGTGGCAGGGAGGTAGCAGCGAGGTGAGGCGCTACGGGGTGAGGAAGAGAGCGAGAGGAGGGAGGAGCGTGGGGATCGAGCGCGGGGCTCCTCCCTGGCGGCGTTGCGGGAACGAGGGAGAGAGTGAGATGGGGATCGGGATGAGCGAGGCAGATGCTATGGTTACAGCGAGGCGCGGCTGGGCCTTAGAGATGGATGGGCCGGCCTGGGAGTCAGGCCCAAGAGGCCAGCGGGCTAGCTCTCTTTCTCTCCTCTCTTCTATTCCCTCGTATTTTCTTTAACAAAAAACAATAGAGAAAAGGGAAAGGAAGAGGGAGGTTTAGGGAAAAGAATTTGAACTCGGGGACAATTTTCCCGGACTCACAAAAATGAGTTTGACCGAAGAAAATTAGAAATGGCATGATTGAAAGATATAAATTCAAACTCATTTGAATTTAATTCAAATGGGTTTGAACTGGGACTTGGTAAAAGGAAGGTCCATAAATGTTCGGATTTTTGGTGGAGCACCAGAATATGATGAAAGAATATATGGCAAGGTTGGAGACCAAGAATTAAGATAACAAAGGCATTGGGATATTTTGCAAGTGTGTTATGGTTAATTCCAAATTAATGAAATATTTAATATAGCTCCCTAATATATTGGGAGGATATGTTATAAAGAGAATCACCATGTGAATCACCATGTGAATTCCCTCGGTTTAAATGGATCAGAAATCCATGCATCCCCAAGCTTAGCCTCTTGCCACTCCTTGTTCCATAATCCATCAAGTCTTTACCCAAAACTTGAAAACTTCACAACACAAAACTCAAAGTAGAAAATCTCGTGAGCTCCGTTAGCGAAAGAAAACAAAAGACCACTTCAAGGTAATGTAATGAACTCATACTTCATTTATATTGGTGTTAAACCTACTGTATTCCAACTTCTCTATGGTTTATAAACTATTTTACTAGCAATAGATTCATCAAAATATGAAAACAACACATGAAAAACAGAATCTGTCAAAAACAGAACAGTCTGTAGTAATCTGTAGCTAGCGCCAGATCTGGAACCCCAAAAATTCTAAAATAAATTGCTGGACGTGAGAAATTTATCTATTAATCATCTACAAAAATAATTAACTAAATATCACTTTTCAAATAAAAATGGCAGCAGTTCTCGTGAGCGCTAAAGTTTCTGTTTTTTACAACAAGTGTAACAAGACTTTCCCCAAGTCTTCCTAACGGTTCTACTTGGCACAAACACTAATTAAACACAAAAAAACACAACCAAAGCAGAGGCTGCATAAATTATTTATTACTAAACAGGAGCAAAAGGCAAGTAATAAAAATAAAATTGGGTTGCCTCCCAACAAGCACTATTGTTTAACGCCCCGAACTCATTCTTTATTTATATTGGTGTTAAAACTACTGTATTCCAACTTCTCTATGGTTTATAAACTATTTTACTAGCCATAGATTCATCAAAATAAGCAAACAACACACGAAAAACAGAATCTATCAAAAACAGAACAGTCTGCAGTAATCTGTAGCTAGCGCCAGATCTGGAACCCCAAAAATTCTAAAATAAATTGCTGGACGTGAGGAATTTATCTATTAATCATCTGCAAAAACAATTAACTAAATAGCACTTTTCAAATAAAAATGGCAGCAGTTCTCGTGAGTGCTAAAGTTTCTGTTTTTTACAGCAAGTGTAACAAGACTTTCCCCAAGTCTTCCCAACGGTTCTACTTGGCACAAACACTAATTAAACACAAAAAAACACAACCAAAACAGAGGCTACATAAATTATTTATTACTAAACAGGAGCAAAAGTCAAGTAATAAAAATAAAATTGGGTTGCCTCCCAACAAGCACTATTGTTTAACGCCCCTAGCTAGGCATAACAAACAAGGATAGATCTAGGTATTGCCATCTTTGGTAGGCAATCCATAAGTGGCTCTCATAATAGATTCATAAGGTAATTTAATTTTCTTTCTAGGAAAGTGTTCCATGTCTTTCCTTAATGGAAATTGGAATCTAATATTTCCTTCCATCATATCAATAATTGCACCAATCGTTCTAAGGAAAGGTCTACCAAGAATAATAGGATATGAAGGATTGCAATCTATGTCAAGAACAATAAAATCTACGGGCACATAATTCCTATTTGCAACAATAATAACATCATTAATTCTTTCCATAGGTTTCTTAATAGTGGAATCCGCAAGATGCAAGTTTAGAGAACAATCATCAAAATCACGGAAACCTAACAAATCACACAAAGTCTTTGGAATCATGGAAACACTAGCACCCAAATCACATAAGCGTAGCATTCATGATCTTTAATTTTAATTTTGATAGTTGGTTCCCACTCATCATAGAGTTTTCTAGGGATTGGAACTTCCAATTCGAGTTTTTCCTCATAAGATTGCATCAAGGCATCAACGATATGTTTAGTAAATGCTTTATTTTGACTATAAGCGTGAGGAGAATTTAGCACAGATTGCAACAAGGAAATACAATCAATCAAAGAGAAATTTTCATAGTTAAATTCCTTGAAATCCATAATAGTGGGTTTAGCAACATCTAGGGTTCTAATTTCTTCAATCCCACTTTTATCAATTTTAGCATCAAGATCAAAAAATTCCGAATTCTCGGAATGCCTTCTAGGTAAAGGTGGATCATATTCAGCCCCATCATTATCAAGATTCATATTTCAAAACAAAGGTTTAATAGGGGACACATCAATAACTTTTAGATCTTCATCTTTATTTTCGTAGGAACTAGAAGAACACGCTCTTATAAAGGCATCTTTCTTAGCACGCATCCTAGCGGTTCTTTCTTTGCACTCATCAATGGAAATTCTCATGGCTTTGAGAGACTCAACGATATGATGCTTAGGTGGGTTAGAGGCTTGGCATGGCAATATGGGAGGCATGATACAACAAGTGGTAGGTAGCGCGACATAGCGGTAGAGCGATCAACTAGCAAGCAAAGATAGAAGTGATTTCGAGGGTATGGTCATCTTGCCTGAGATCCCGCAAGAAAGAAGAACGAGTCCATGAAGAAGACAAACGGACAGAGTCGAATGAATCCTCACAACTCCGGATCGAAACCGAAGCTAACGAGAGAAACCAACCGGAAATAAGCAAGCAACATGGTAAACACACAAGCATAAACATGGCATGATGCACAACCAAGGATGATGCATGTTCGGTTTAAATAAGCATGGCATGGCAAAGTGCACAAACAAAACTACAAGTTAAGTGGAGCTCAACATGTAACAAGATCCATGTTGACGAAACACCACATCAATTATTTAGTTCTCTCTCGTTTATGTACCCAACAATATTAAATGTTATTAAACATGTCAAGAGGTGAAGCATAATTAAAATACACAGTTGGGCATTTTAAATGAGGCCGGAAACATCAAACAACAATTCCGGTAAATCCTTATGTGCATTAGCAATTTAATGCAGCAACAATTTCAAACATTTAAATGTTGTTATCACGATGCGAATGACATAAACAAGTTTTAGGCAACTTTTGTTAAAAGTTGACAAGCATATTGTGAAGCATTTGTCATCGTGGCAGAAACTAAAGTGGTGCCACAGCGACGATAACGAAACGGTGCCACGGCAACGTTCCTGTTCCGACAACTCATTGAGACGTCGGTTCAAAAGAAAGTGTGGCGGGAGCGTGTCAAGCACGGACGGCGGGGTGATCTCGGTTACTGGGTTCCCATGGGTCGACGGCATGGCAAACGAGGAGAAACGTGCAAGGACATCTCGGACACGGTGCAAACACGAGCATCTCATACAACACACATGCATACGGTCCACGGCGTCGTCTCGGGGTTATACCTTCGAAGCGTGCATTTCCGGGGCGGTTCGAGTTCGTCGAGGAAAGTGGAGGAAGTAGTCATTCCGCGGCAGTAGTAGAAGTAGTGGTACTACCGGTCCTCGACGGTAGTGATACCAGCGATCTTGGCGATAGGAGTCGTTCACATTCTTAGTCGCACAAGTTTCCGTAAATGTTCGGGGTCACGGCGAGAAACTTGACATCCACGGAGTCTTCGAGGGTCGACGGTACTTGACGTCCAAGTGGTCTCTGGAGTACTTGGCACTTGTGCTACCCAGGTGTTCGGCGACTGAAGTTGTACATGGTCCACGAGTCGTCGATCGTTCGGGGTCCGACTTGCGGGTCTTGCCGACATGAAGGGGTACTTGGCGTTTTCGTGTAGCCGAACTTGGGGGCACCGACATCGTTGTACTTGACGTCCATGGGTACTTGACAAGGATGAAATGGAACGCCACGGTTGTGATACATGGCGTCCAGGGGCTTCGCGGGTCATCCTGTACTTGGCGTTCGGTGTTGTGGTCGTTACGGGCGTCGTATGTCGTGCTACTTGGCGATCTTGATGAATCCAAGGGTCTCGATGGAAGCCATGGTACTCCCTGGTGACATCGAGGTGGTATAGCAGCAGCAAGGGCGTCGGGGTGGTGATGGTCGTGGCGGGACTGCTCGGCCGAGGACGAAGTTGGAGAAGCAGGGGAGGAGCTGGGAAGCAGCGGCTGCAGCAGGAGCTTGGGGCCATGGCTGCACGACAGGAGAGGAGGAGGGCGCGACGAAGGGACGACACGACCCGGTTGGCCGAGGAGGTCGATGGCGGGCACGCTCCAACGGCCGTGGTCGCCGGCAGCAGAGGCGCGAGGCGAGCGGCGGCCTCCTGGTGGTCGCGGACGGCGGCGTGCAGAAGGAGCAGCGCGGCTCCGGGGTAGCCGGCGATGGCTCCGGCTGGTGCAGAGGTGGAGAGGCGCTTGGTGCTAGAGGGAGAGGCTAAAGGGAGGCATGTCCTCGCCGGAGTCAGCATGACATGGCGGCAGGGGAGGCGCGGCACTGGATGTGCAGAAGGGTGCAGGGCGCAGCGAGCCATGGAGGCCAGCGGTGCCATGGCCGTGCGGGCAGGCGAGCTCGCGGGGCCATGGGGTGGCAGGGAGGTAGCAGCGAGTCGAGGCGCTATGGGGTGAGGGAGAGAGCGAGAGGAGGGAGGAGCGTGTGGATCGAGCGCGGGGCTCCTCCCTGGCGGCGCTGCGAGAACGAGGGAGAGAGTAAGATGGGGATCGGGACGAGCGAGGGAGATGCTAGGGTTACAACGGGGCGCGACTGGGCCTTAGATATGGATGGGTCGGCCTGGGAGTCAGGCCCAAGAGGCCAGCAGGCTAGCTCTCTTTCTCTCCTCTCTTCTATTCCCTCATATTTTCTTTAACAGAAAACAATAGAGAAAAGGGAAAGGAAGAGGGAGGTTTAGGGAAAAGAATTTGAACTCGGGGACAATTTTCCCGGACTCAAAAAAATAAGTTTGACCCAAGAAAATTAGAAATGGCATGATTGAAAGATATAAATTCAAACTCATTTGAATTTAATTCAAATGGGTTTGAACTAGGACTTGGTAAAAGGAAGGTCCATAAATGTTTGGATTTTTGGTGGAGCTTCGGAATATGATGAAAGAATATATGGCAAGGTTGCAGACCAAGAATTAAGATAACAAAGGCATTGGGATATTTTGCAAGTGTGTGATGGTGAATTCCAAATTAATGAAATATTTAATATAGCTCCCTAATATATTGGGAGGATATGTTATAAAGAGAATCACCATGTGAATTCCCTCGGTTTAAATGGATCGGAAATCCATACAATTTATTTAAGCGAGTTTTAGTTTGCTTTGAGAAAATGATGGCATGATGACAGGATGCAATGCAAAATATGCAAAGAGGAATGCAACAAGCAAAACAAATCACGTGACAACAATGAAAAACATGGAAGCCGTCTGGCGCTTCAGTCTCGGGGCGTTACAACACTCCACCACTACAAGAGGATATCGTCCCGAGATCTAGGATGGCACCGGGGAGAAACGAAAGAGGAAGAGGTAAAACAAAGTTGCTTCTTTGACAAATGAGTAAAACCAAAGAACCTTGAGAGGTTGAACAACTGGAAATAAGAGAAAAAACAACAAAGGTGAACGAAGTTGAAAACACTCCGTTAGGGAAGAGGAACAAGGAACACCATGTGAACCTTGGATGTTGCAAAACTATGAATGCTGAGCACAATGGAGAAGAAAGAATTGAAACCACTCTGGTTGAAACGAGATAAACAAGGAACGAGGAAGAACAAATTCGAAAACCACTCCGGTTGAAAAGAGATACAAGACTTGATAAGATGAAAAGAACTTGAAATGAGAACACAACACTCCAGTTAAATGGATAAGCAACAAAATAACATGATCATGGCAAAATGAGATGATGGGACGAAGAGAGCAATATCGCAATGCCTCCGGAACGAACGAAGAATAGAATGAAAAGAACGGCAATGAGAGAACCAACATCTCTCACAGCTGATCTTGAGAGAGCACTCTTATGAAGGGTTGAACGGAGTTGTTGGAAATCAACAACAAAAGATACGATTTCCAATGGTCTTAAGGAAAGCATCCCCAAATTATGAGGTGAAGACCAGCCACTAACGGAATCGATCAATTGGATTGAGATCAACAAGGAGATGAAAACTCCTTCATCGAGATGGGAAGCGGAAATTGGATCATAGATAAGCACCACAATAGCAACATTCCTTAGGGAAGGCTTAGGTGAAATATAACCCAAGATAACTCCAATGAAGAGATTGATGGGTTGCAAAGGATCTCCTGAAGGAAGAGAAAAAGATGGGTTTAAAATATCTCAATCTGGACAACTTGTGAATCATGAAACACGAGGAGAAATTGCCAAGGATGACATAACACCATCTCAAGAGATAAGGTAGAAAGAATTGCACTTCGGAATGCAAGATGAAGAATGCTTGAACTCCTCAAAACAAGACATGTGTTGAACACCATGTTTAATTTAGAGTATAGCTTGGCGGATCTTAGCTTCGAGAGAAATATTGAAGAACAATTGAAGAATGAAAGGAATCCTTGACGAACCACCATATAGAGCCTCCATGAAGAACTCCGGTAATAAAAGAATGATCAAACGAAAGGGAAAGTTGAAAAGAACTCCGGGAGAAGCCTTGCAATGATTAGATGAAGCTTTGAAATGATATAACCGAGAAAACTTGGAACTCGGGAAAGAAAGAAGAAGAACTGAAATCAAGAATTTTGATGAACCTCCAGAATAAGGAATTAATCACTTGGATGAAACACGAATAAGAATTACATTATGCTTATCCTTCATCAATTAAATTGATGACAAGCAACGGATTTTCCATACTAATCATTCTCATTGGAAATGATAAAGGAGAGATAAAGCGTAAACTTGGGAAGGTCTTGATGGAACCGTCGGTGGGATTTAAAAAAACAAACAAAGAAAAGATAACGAAACACCGGGCAGGATTAGAAAATGAACGGAGATACTTGAGAGAATTTAGATGCAAGTGAACGAAGAGATCATGAACTGAATAGAGGATATTTGAACGATGCACCGGTAAGATTTGGAGAATGGGAGCTGAAAGCTAAGAATGAGTAATGTTTGAAAACATGGCCTTCGGAGAATCGAACTGAAAAGACTCCTGAATTGCTCCGGATGGGTGAAAAGAATTTTCACAATCAAAAACAATTATGAGAGGATGGCATCAAGCTTGAACTACACATCTTTGGGAAAACGGGTAAGGATTTAAGTGGAACTCCACTTTGGTCTTCAAAACCCGAGAATGACGACGAGAAACACCACCACGAATTGTTTAGACACTCTGGGAGAATCAAAAGCGAATAGGTTGAGCCAACAATGGAAAGAATTTGAGAGATCTTAGAGAAAGACATATGACTGATGACAATTCATACTTACGTCATACTTTGAAATGAGTTTGAGAATAACTCTGGAAAAATTAGAAGAGTCAGGTAAGATCCTAGGAAAAGACATGTGGGTTAGGGCCCACTCAAGAGAGACACCGTTGAAATGATTTTGAAGAGAGATTGCACCAGTAGAATTAAATGGCTTAAATGAGATAACATCCTCGTAATAGTTTGAATTGATGCAGAGTGGAAACATGAATCTTTTGAGATATCTTGAACACTCCGGGGCAAATGGATAGCGAGCTGAGAATGATTAAGAGCTGCACCGGCATGAGAAAGCATATGAAACAAGGAAAGGAAATGATCGACAAAGCTTGAATTTAATCCGCCGGAGAAGAAAAAGAACGAAGAATGATTAACTTGACGCTTCGTTAGTATCTTCCTGAGAATCACTGGATAAGAACATTGAAAGAAAAGAAAGAAGAGTCTTCACATCCATAAGATGGATACTTGATTAAGAAATCTGAGTCCTTGAAGAAAAAGGGTGGGAGGGAAAGGAAAACAAAGACAACTTGGGACAGATGAAACAAACACCGCTGAGAAGACTTAGAATTGATCTTGCGAATGTAGAAATGATCGAATCCACTTGAAGAGGAGCACAACAGTTAGAAAAGAATTATTATGACAACCTCAATGATCAAGAAGGATTAGTATTCACATAGAAGTATGAGAACACCACTTAGAAAGAGACATGGAATCAACATTTGACTTCGAAGCAACTCGAATACCACAACTCAAAACAAAACAAAGGATTGGCTTGCAGAATAAGCCGGAAACAAACATATGATAGATCCCATATCGTATCATGTGTCTGTTGGAAAGATATTCTAGGAGCTACTTGAATTCCCACTTATAAACTCTCGAAACTTTTTGGTTATGCAATCAAGTGTTGGGGATATAGGGGAAGCATAATATCTCACCCAAACTAACAATCCCTACATCCAGCTGTATCCATCGTCAACACATAACCAAGAAAACTCCGGAAATCATGTACCTCAACCTTCGAAAAGCATCCGTTATACAAGCTATGGCAATACTCCCGAACTCCCGCCCCAGTACTGGGTGGCGTCGAGGTTATCTCACCAACAACTACATAAAAGAGATTTTCGATGTCGGCAAACTCGGGTATTCCAGAACTGCAATGATAAAATTGTGACGACAACACCACGGAGCTCAACTCCCCGGGACATTGCCACAACCCCTAAATGTCAGGAGGCACCAAGAACAATGTTCTCGTCACAAGAATATCGGAACGATTCCAAGGTACATGCGTGATCCTAAAAAAAATTCATGAAATTTGAGGAGAGGAAAGTCAAAACTTCTACGTCAGGAGGCCTCACCAGAGCGACGAAGGGACTGACGAGTAAAAAGAATCCTACTCTCCGATGTATATAATCCTAAGACTCAAAACATTTTGTTCTAGACTCAACAACGTCAGTGATTCGATCAAGCAGGGGGCTCCTAAGTCGGGGATGGCTCTGATACCAACTTGTCATGCCCATGATGCGGCTATATCTCCCACGTGTCGAGGCACGACTTAGAGGCATAACCGCATGGTGGTTTTGTCGCAAGAGGGGTAATCTTCACACAATCCCATGTACTGAATAAGAAAGGGATAAAGAGTTGGCTTACAATCGCTACTTCACACAAATAACAAGTTAAACATACATCATCCAGAGTACAATCAAAGGTCCGACTACGGAACCAAAATAAAGAAAGACAACCCCAAATGCTAGATCCCCGATCGTCCCAACTGGGCTCCACTACTGATCAACAAGAAACAAAACATCATAACGGCCAAGGTCCTCGTTGAACTCCCACTTGAGTTCGGTAGCATCACCTGCACTGGTATTGTTGGCACCTGCAACTGTTTGGAAGTATCCGTGAGCCACGAGGACTCAGCAATCTCACACCCGTGAGATCAAGACTATTTAAGCTTATGGGTAGGGTAAGGTAATGAGGTGGAGCTGCAGCAAGCACTAAGCAGATATGGTGGCTAACATACGCAAATAAGAGCAAGAAGAGAAGCAACGCAATGGTTGAGAAGCTAGAAGTGATCAAGAAGTGATCCTGAAACTACTTACATTCAAGCATAACACAAGACCGTGTTCACTTCCCGGACACCGCCGAAAAGAGACCATCACGGTTATACACACGGTTGATGAATTTTAGTTAAGTCAAGTGTCAAGTTCTCTACAACCGTGTGACGCCCCCGATTCAATCGTACACTAATCATACACGCAAATGTGTACGATCAAGATTAGGGACTCACGGGAAGATATCACAACACAACTCTACAAATAAAATAAGTCATACAATCTTCATATTACAAGCCAGGGGCCTCGAAGGCTCGAATACAAGAGCTCGATCATAGACGAGTCAGCAGAAACAACAATATCTGAGTACAGACATAAGATAAACAAGTTTGCCTTAACAAGGCTAGCACAAACTGGGATACAGATCGAAAGAGGCGCATGCCTCCTGCCTGGGATCCTCCTAAACTACTCCTGGTCGTCGTCAGCGGGCTGCACGTAGTAGTAGGCACCTCCCGAGTAGTAGTAGTCGTCGTCAACGGTGGCGTCTGGCTCCTGGGCTCCAACGTCTGGTCGCAGCAATCGGGTATAGAAAAGGGAGGAAAAGAGGGAGAAAGCAACCGTGAGTACTCATCCAAATTACTCGCAAGCAAGGAGCTACACTACATATGTATGCATTGGTATCAACTAGATTAAGGCTATTATATGTGGACTGAACTGCAGAAAGCCGGAATAAGGGGGGGATAGCTAGTCCTTTAGAAGACTACGCTTCTGGCAGCCTCCGTCTTGCAGCATGTAGAAGAGAGTAGACTGAAGTCCTCCAAGTATCATCACATAGCATAATCCTAACCGATGATCCTCCCCTCGTCGCCCTGTGAGAGAGCGATCACCGGTTGTATCTGGCACTTGGAAGGGCATGTTTTATTAAGTATCCGGTTCTAGTTGTCATAAGGTCAAGGTACAACTCCAAGTCGTCCTGTTACCGAAGATCACAGCTATTCGAATAGATTAACTTCCCTGCAGGGGTGCACCACATAACCCAACACGCTCGATCCCATTTGGCCGGACACACTTTCCTGGGTCATGCCCGGCCTCGGAAGATCAACATGTCGCAGCCCTACCTAGGCACAACAGAGAGGTCAGCATGCCGGCCTAAATCCTATGGCGCAGGGGTCTGGGCCCATCACCCATTGCACACCTGCACGTTGCGTATGCGGCCAGAGAGCAGACCTAGCAACCTCCATTACAAAGGAAGTTGCGTTACGCGGTCCAACCCGACGCACGCCGCTCAGTCACTGACGTCACGAAGGCTTCGGCTAATACCACGACGTCGAGTGCCCATAACTGTCCCCGCGTAGATGGTTAGTGCGTATAGGCCAGTAGCCAGACTCAGATCAAATACCAAGATCTCGTTAAGCGTGTTATTTTGATATAATCACGGACGCCGACCAGGGCCAGGCCCACCTCTCTCCTAGGTGGTCTCAACCTGCCCTGTCACTCCGCCACAAAGTAACAGTCGGGGGCCGTCGGGAACCCAGACCCACCTCTACCGGGATGGAGCCACCTGCCCCTTCAGCCCCCATCTCCGAACAGTATCATAAGTAATGTAACAGTATAAAGTATATATCATATGCCCGTGATCACCTCCCGAAGTGATCACGGCCCAGTGGTATAGCATGGCAGACGGACAAGAGTGTAGGGCCACTGATGGAACACTAGCATCCTATACTAAGCAAGTAGGATTGCAGGTAAAGGTATCAACAGTAGTAGCAAGGACAGGCTATGCATCTGGATAGGAATAACGAAAGCAGTAACATGCTACACTACTCTAATGCAAGCAGTATAGAGGAGAGTAGGCGATATCTGGTGATCAAGGGGGGGCTTGCCTGGTTGCTCTGGCAAGAAGGGTCATCTTCAATGTAGTCGAACACACGGACATCGGCAGTAGTCTCGGAGTCTACCGGAAAGAAGTAACGGAGGGGGAACATAATAAATAATAGAGCAACAAAGCAACACAAAGCATAACATGGTGATGCGCGGTGCTAAGGGTGACCTAACGCAGTAGGAGGTGATACCGGCGAAGGGGGAAAACATCCGGGAAAGTATCCCCAGTGTTTCGCGTTTTCGGACCGGTGAACCGGAGGGGGGGAAGTTGCGTGTTCGCTATGCTAGGGATGTGTGGCAGATGAACGGGACGCATATTCGGATTCGTTGGATTTTTCTGAGTAACTTTCATATAGAAAACATTTTCATCTGAGTTACTGATTATTTTATATGATTTTCTAAAGTTTTAGCAATATTCTGAAATTATTAATAATTCGAAAATAAATGTTAAAATGCTATATGCACCCAGCATTGGGTACACAGATCTGTACCCACTGGCTAACGGGTGGGCCAGGGGTCCCAGTTGACCAGTCAACGTTTGACTGGTCAACAGGGGGTGGGGTCCTCCTGTCATACACTCATCTAACTAATTACCGATTAGGTAGTTTAATTAGCAGATTAAGTTAATTAAGTTTAATTAATAGGATAGTTAATTAATTATATTTCCTTTTTAAAAGTCTTCTTTTTATTTAATTTCACAGGGGCGTGGGCCCAATGGCCAGTGGCCCAGGCGGGTTTAGCAGGCGCGGCTAAACGGGTACGGGCGCCCGAGGCCACCAGGGGCGCTGCCACGGGCCACGGCAGCGGCTGGAGGGGCAGCCTCGGCCACGGCGAGGTCGGTGGCGGCAGCGCCTGGAGCTGCGGGTGTCGGCAGGCGAGCCGGCGTGGCCAGCGGCGTAGGCGCGGGCAAGGCAGCAAGCAGTGGGAGGCGGCGGTGGTAGCGAGCAGGGATGGGCCCCGGGCGCGGCAGCAGGCGAGCGAGGCCGTGCGGGGCGAGCTGCGGAGGTAGAGGCCAACGGCGAGTGTGGTTGTGGGCGGTGGGGAGCAGGAGCGCGCGGCCAGGGGGTGCAGCGGGTGGCACCATCGAGGGGGCCGCGAGCGGAGCGGGGCAGGTCACGGCTGGCGGTGTGGCTGGGCGTCGGCGGATGCAGGGCACAGCGCCGGGCGGCCAGGGTCGCGGGCGAGCGCAGTTCTCCTCGAGCGCGGTTGCTGGCGCGCACACGTGGACGTGAACGGGCAGGGGTGTGGCTATATGCAGGTGGGCGCGGGAGCGTGGCCACGTCGCGGAGCTCCGACGGCCATGGCGATGCACGGGCGGCTACAGCGACGAAACGAGAGGGGGGTAGGGGGAATCGATGCTGCTCACTAAGAGGAGGTCGATGGTGAGCTCGTACGGGGTCGTGGTGGACGAGGTGATGCAGATCGACGGCGAGGCTGTGGCGAAGACAAACGACGAGGGCGGCATCAGCGTTGCTCCCCGAGCTTGATCCAGTGCGGTAGGCGGTGGAGACGACCTTGGTGTAGCTGCAGGACGCCTGGGCCGCTCGGGGTGGCACCAGTGTACGCGGACGACGACGGTGAGGTGGTGACCGAGCTCGGCTGCGAGCGAATTGAGAGGAGGAGGGTGCACGGGCGACGGCAGCGTACGGGGAGGAGTAAGCGCGCGAGCGAGAGGGGAACGAGCGGGGGGCGGAGGAAAAGATCTGGGGGTGCTGACTTGGCCGAGAGAGGGGAGGGCTTGGTCTTATCCCCACAGCTATGTGGGTTGGCCCAGGTGGGCCGTGGGCCATGGGAACAGGAAAAAAAAGGGGGGGTCTTTCTTTTGTTTCATTTTCTCTTTCTTTTATTTACTCTTTTCTGTTTATTTTACTTTCTGTTATATTAGTTTCTTTAAAATATCAAGTTAGCACCTAAATTAGCATCATCAAATTAGGTCACTGCCAAACCTAGTTTGGACCCAAAATAAATTAGTTTAATATTTTATATTTTCAAAAGCAATTAAATTATTATTTTAGCCACTGTTTTTATTATTTTAGTGTCTTTAATTATTTTTTTAAAAATGTGGTTTCTGCACCAATATTATTTATGCTTTATTTCCTACAACTTGAACATTTTAATTTTAAAGTTTGAAAACTTTTGATGTTTGCTTTTAATTCAATTTTGAATTTGAATCGGTTTTGAACTAACGCGAGATTATCGACAGTAATCGAGGTGACGTGGCACCATTAGCAGAGGTTTAATGTAGCTTGATTATCCGGGCGTCACAATTCTCCTCCACTACAAGAAATCTCATCCCGAGATTTAAGAGGGGAGCAAGGGGGGAAATTCTGGTTACGATATCCTAACGGATCTTCTCAATCTTGGCTGCTCTTCTCGAAGAGATAGATCCATTACATTGATTTCTCCAGTTCTTTGCTTCAGGTTCTCATGATGAAGTTGGCATCCTTTCTTTGGGAACTCCATCGTACTTACGAAAGAATAAAGGGGCTGGGAGAACAGACCTCTGCTAGGTTGACTAACATGTTGAGAACATCGGGGAAGGTGGGGGGGAAAGTAACTCTCGAAATGAAATTAACAAGATATCGAGAGCAAAGTAAGAAGGTACCAAGAGAAACTTCGAGCGGGCAGACAATTGTTCGATGCCTGAAACAGCGCATGAAAGGTGTTCAGAGCAACAAGAATTTGTTTTGTGTCCCATACTAGAATTGACGATCTCTCGAAAGGTGGCTCGTGAATTACGTACGAGGCCACGTGTGAGGAATAACTTTGGGAACAGGGGGTGTACAGGAGAGTCAGGTTTCGATCCTGTGGAACTGTGGGTTATGGGCCCACCATATGGGATACAAAGTAGGGAGGGCGCTTTCATCATGCACGATCATGATAGCAAGGCATGTTAGAGAATAGACTGTTAGTCATGTCGGCAACAACATCGGTACCAAGGGCGAGGGGCGAAGAGAACCATTTTCCTGCTCGTTGAAACAAGGCGGACCAATAGGCAAAGTCCTCCTCCATCAGCGGTTACCAGAATGTCATCAACAATAGTAACAGGGACTTACTGATAGAGTGGTACACCGAGGTGTTTACATAAGCAGGAGAATATTACCGCTTAGATCATGTAGATCACAATAAGGGTTTAAACAAACCAACGGAAAGGAAAAATGGTTGTCAGTTTTAATCAGAACAACGGAAAGGAAAATGTGTTTAAACACATATTTCAGGGGTATGTCCTTCCCAAGGACAAGCGGAGCATGATATCCATGACAAGATAGAAAGTAGAAAACCATTTAGGTAAGGGGGGAGGAATCTCATGGTATTACCCATACAATGGTGTTAGGATAAATGATAAAGAAAAATTAGCATTGTGCTTCAAATGCTCTTATCGAAAATCGGATTACCACAGACATGCTTCGAGATAGCATTGACATGGTCTTCAAGCAAAGGTCAGACTTGGATATAGGAAGGATCCATCAGGAATAACTTGTAGAATAAGTCTTACAATTTCCTCAGGGAAGAATGGATAACCTTGCTAAAAAGGAAGAATTATAACAATGGGTCCTCCGTCCAAGTGTGCTAGGCATGACACCACCTTACCGGGTTAAAGACCAACGTTATAAATCTTGGAAATATGTTCCAACCATCATATCTGACCGGAAGTCATATCTGATTGGGGTCAGGATACCTCAGACTCAGGATGCCCGAGAAGAAAAAGGTGCATCAGCAGTTGACGCAAAGACATTTTAAGATTCTCGGGAAATGAACTATGGAAGCGAGTTCCGAAACAAGGGTTCAACATTAAATCAAGGAGGTGAGGAGGTGGCTGATTGACTCAGCAACAATTCATTGAGATTACCAAAAAGTTGGATTTCCACAATTATGTGAACAAGGAGGTAACACTTGTCAGATCAAATGATATAATTATGTATGCACGAGGTAAACATACACAATTAACATAGGTTGAAAGGTGCACCCAAAATATGGGCTTAGGCAGCATGATCGAGGGTAGAATGGTGTTTCAATAACCAGGGGTCTAAGACTGATCTGTAGACCATAAACTTCAAAGCAATAAGGTTGCTAGAAATACAAAATCCAAGCAGCACCATTCACCTGTTGGTATCCCGGCTAAAATCAACATGGAAACCAAGAAAGAACAGTGATGGTGAGAAGTATCACTATACCAAGAATTCTTAAGAGGCGGAGCAATTCTCTCAACATCCTTGACATAAGAGATGGTAATACTCCAAGATAGAATCATAATATACGTTGGATAGAAAGGAACTCTAGGTACAACACAAAACATGAACAAGTTTGTGTTGGAGGGAAGGCAATAAAGTGGTCGATGATAGCACAAATCATCGAGAGAAAAGATGGTATTTCTCATCATGAATTCAATTGATATCCTGGAAGAGCTCAGAATGCTGATGATGATCACGACAAATTTTGTCGAGAGCTTACATGAACGTGTAATCGATCGGCGATGACATCAAGTCAAAGGAATGATGAAGCGAAAGGTTATTGGAACCACGGGTACGTCACAAACTTGGAATCAAGCTTGCTGTTCAAGGAGAAATGATATGATGAGGAGGATCACGTAAGATTAGCTTACCATCTAAATCTGTGCTCCGGAAAGAGGGGCCAGGTAGCACAATTAAAAAGTTGCACGATAATGATATAGCCGATCAGGCTAGCAATGACTTGAAGGATTAATAAACTCATAAGCAATGAAGATTACTTAGAGTGATTGAATTGAAGTGCAGAATTGATTTACTTATCAGTGTTCTCGGTTGACGACAGCCCAGAACCCAGGAAAATTGAAATCGGCAGAAATAACAGTTGATGAAGAACCCATAAGAAGTTATGTAGTCCCATGATATTCTCGCGGTACCAGAGGGTATACTCAAGGGTAGAGCGGGATAGAGGTTGGACAAGTGAAATCATTTGCAGAAGGCAAGTACTTAAACTTGCCCAAGAAATGGGATCAAAGAAGAACAATATGGTCGAAACCACGGTCGCAAAATACCAAGTATAGATAAGAGAAGAAGTTATAACAAGGGGATTATTATTACTACGAGAAGCTTCCATGATAAGTTCCACCTCGGGCCCATGGGCATGAACACAAAGTTCAAGGTCGACTCCCACTTCTCCAAAGCATAACCTTACATTCACTTCTCGCTTCGATAATGGCATTAGTGTTGAAAGTTTTGCCTGGTGAAATACCAGATGAGTATGACCCGTGAAATCTTTCGGGCTCACATAGATTAGGGAAAAGCATAGGTTCAACCCATCGGGGTCTCTTAGGAACCTATACCACAAACTTCAGGAGTAAATAACACAAGCTCGAAAGCAGAGCATGTTTGACAAAAGTAGAGGATACCATTTACCAAAGGCATTATGTATCAGGTAAAGAACTCACAAGAATTTTGGTCGTGAAGGACACTGTCGGATAATAACCCGGCAGTGGGTATGGCGGTCCAGAACGGGGTTGATATGAGTATCAGCACTCAATCAGAGGAAGAAGGAATGCCAAGGCATCATATTATAGAAACAACTGACTAATTCAAAGCTTAATGCAAAGAATTTTATGATTTCCAAATTAAGGGATAAGAAGTAATCGTTCTGATCAAAAATGAATAAGTTCAATAGACTTAGAAGCACAACCGATCAAGGCATTGATTGGTGAAGAACCAGCTCATATCCAAATGACGTCTGAGCCGAAAGGATAATCCTAGGATTCGACTAATGATTGTGAACATTCACAACTTATTGAATCAATGGACTCAAAAATGATAGTGACCAAGGATGCCAATAAGATTATTATGCTTATGGGATTAACCATAATGCAAGCAAGCAAGAATTTCAAGAACAACAGGCTGTTGAGGATTTTCGAAAGATCAAATAGTATTTCAAAGGCTTATGTGAAACACCTGAACAACTGGGAATAAGCGGATACTCGATAAGTGGAATGAATTACCGGCATGGGTATTCAGGTGGCAAAGAACTGCAAAAGCAACGGGCACAAAGTCTCAAAAGAGTATCGGAGAGTAACTTCGAAATCTTCTGGTGCAGTCGGCGATTATCTGAAGTTAGGGGCTCTCCGGGAGAAAGTGTTTTCGACAACCTAAAGTTAGTTTTTTAGAAAATCTTTTAACCCGAATAGAAGAGAGATTAGAATCCCAAAGTATAGAGGAGGAATAAAAGATCCTAATACCACCAAATGGCGACGTGGGCCCATGGGCTGCACAGCCATGTTAGTAAAAGTTTTGTAAAGTCTAGACTCGACTTCGGCCAAGGAGTGTGGAAGGGGGATTCCTGCAGGCAGTCGGCTCTGATACCAACTTGTGACGCCCCCGATTCAATCGTACACTAATCATACACGCAAATGTGTACGATCAAGATCAGGGACTCACGGGAAGATATCACAACACAACTCTACACATAAAATAAGTCATACAATCTTCATATTACAAGCCAGGGGCCTCGAAGGCTCGAATACAAGAGCTCGATCATAGACGAGTCAGCGGAAACAACAATATCTGAGTACAGACATAAGATAAACAAGTTTGCCTTAAGAAGGCTAGCACAAACTGGGATACAGATCGAAAGAGGTGCATGCCTCCTGCCTGGGATCCTCCTAAACTACTCCTGGTCGTCGTCAGCGGGCTGCACGTAGTAGTAGGCACCTCCCGAGTAGTAGTAGTAGTCGTCGACGGTGGCGTCTGGCTCCTGGGCTCCAACGTCTGGTCGCAGCAATCGGGTATAGAAAAGGGAGGAAAAGAGGGAGAAAGCAACCGTGAGTACTCATCCAAAGTACTCGCAAGCAAGGAGCTACACTACATATGTATGCATTGGTATCAACTAGATTAAGGCTATTATATGTGGACTGAACTGCAGAAAGCCGGAATAAGGGGGGGATAGCTAGTCCTTTAGAAGACTACGCTTCTGGCAGCCTCCGTCTTGCAGCATGTAGAAGAGAGTAGACTGAAGTCCTCCAAGTATCATCGCATAGCATAATCCTAACCGATGATCCTCCCCTTGTCGCCCTGTGAGAGAGCGATCACCGGTTGTATCTGGCACTTGGAAGGGTGTGTTTTATTAAGTATCCGGTTCTAGTTGTCATAAGGTCAAGGTACAACTCCAAGTCGTCCTGTTACCAAAGATCACGACTATTCGAATAGATTAACTTCCCTGCAGGGGTGCACCACATAACCCAACACGCTCGATCCCATTTGGCTGGACACACTTTCCTGGGTCATGCCCGGCCTCAGAAGATCAACACGTCGCAGCCCTACCTAGGCACAACAGAGAGGTCAGCACGCCGGTCTAAATCCTATGGCGCAGGGGTCTGGGCCCATCACCCATTGCACATCTGCACGTTGCGTACGCGGCCGAAGAGCAGACCTAGCAACCTCCATTACAAAGGAAGTTGCATTACGCGGTCCAACCCGACGCACGCCGCTCAGTCGCTGACGTCACGAAGGCTTCGGCTGATACCACGACGTCGAGTGCCCATAACTGTCCCCGCGTAGATGGTTAGTGCGTATAGGCCAGTAGCCAGACTCAGATCAAATACCAAGATCTCGTTAAGCGTGTTATTTTGATATAATCACGGACGCCGATCAGGGCCAGGCCCACCTCTCTCCTAGGTGGTCTCAACCTGCCCTGTCACTCCGTCACAAAGTAACAGTCGGGGGCCGTCGGGAACCCAGGCCCACCCTACCAGGATGGAGCCACCTGCCCCTTCAGCCCCCATCTCCGAACAGTATCATAAGTAATGTAACAGTATAAAGTATATATCATATGCCCGTGATCACCTCCCAAAGTGATCACGGCCCAGTGGTATAGCATGGCAGACGGACAAGAGTGTAGGGCCACTGATGGAACACTAGCATCCTATACTAAGCAAGTAGGATTGCAGGTAAAGGTATCAACAGTAGTAGCAAGGACAGGCTATGCATCTGGATAGGAATAACGAAAGCAGTAACATGCTACACTACTCTAATGCAAGCAGTATAGAGGAGAGTAGGCGATATATGGTGATCAAGGGGGGGGGGGGCTTGCCTGGTTGCTCTGGCAAGAAGGGTCATCTTCAATGTAGTCGAACACACGGACATCGGCAGTAGTCTCGGAGTCTACCGGAAAGAAGTAACGGAGGGGGAACATAATATATAACAGATCAACAAAGCAACACAAAGCATAACATGGTGATGCGTGGTGCTAAGGGTGACCTAACGCAGTAGGAGGTGATACCGGCGAAGGGGGAAAACCTCCGGGAAAGTATCCCCGGTGTTTCGCGTTTTCGGACCGGTGAATCGGAGGGGGGAAAGTTGCATGTTCGCTATGCTAGGGATGTGTGGCAGATGAACGGGACGCATATTCGGATTCGTTGGATTTTTCTGAGTAACTTTCATATAGAAAACATTTTCATCTGAGTTACTGATTATTTTATATGATTTTCTAAAGTTTTAGCAATATTCTGAAATTATTAATAATTCGAAAATAAATGTTAAAATGCTATATGCAGCCAGCATTGGGTACACAGAACTATACCCACTAGCTGACGGGTGGGCCAGGGGTCCCAGTTGACCAGTCAATGTTTGACTGGTCAACAAGGGGTGGGGTCCTCCTATCATACACTCATCTAACTAATTACCGATTAGGTAGTTTAATTAGCAGATTAAGTTAATTAAGTTTAATTAATAGGATAGTTAATTAATTATATTTTCTTTTTAAAAGTCTTCTTTTTATTTAATTTCACAGGGGCGTGGGCCCAATGGTCAGTGGCCCAGGCGGGTTTAGCGGGCGCGGCTAAACGGGTACGGGCGCCCGAGGCCACCAGGGGCGCTGCCACGGGCCACGGCAGCGGCTGGAGGGGCGGCCTCGGCCACGACGAGGTCGGCGGCGGCGGCGCCTGGAGCTGCGAGCATCGGCAGGCGAGCCGGCGTGGCCAGCGGCGTAGGCGCGGGCAAGGCAGCAAGCAGTGGGAGGCGGCGGCGGTAGCGAGCGGGGAGGGGCCCCGGGCGCGGCAGCAGGCGAGCAAGGCCGTGCGGGGCGAGCTGCGGAGGTAGAGGCCAACGGCGAGCGTGGCTGCGGGCGGTGGGGAGCAGGAGCGCGCGGCCAGGGGGTGCAGCGGGCGGCGCCGTCGAGGGGGCCGCGAGCGGAGCGGGGCAGGTCGCGGCTGGCGGTGTGGCTGGGCGTCGGCGGATGCAGGGCGCAGCGCGGGGCGGCCAGGGTCGCGGGCGAGCGCGGTTGCTGGCGCGCACACGTGGACGTGAACGGGCAGGGGTGTGGCTATATGCAGGTGGGCGCTTGGGCGTGGCCACGTCGCGGAGCTCCGACGGCCATGGCGATGCACGGGCGGCTACAGCGACGAAACGAGAGGGGGGTAGGGGGAATCGATGCTGCTCACTGAGAGGAGGTCGGTGGTGAGCTCGTACGGGGTCGTGGTGGACGAGGTGATGAAGATCGACGGCAAGGCCGTGGCGAAGAAAAACGACGAGGGCGACATCAGCGTTGCTCCCCGATCTTGATCTAGTGCGGTAGGCGGCGGAGACGACCTTGGTGTAGCTGCAGGACGCCTGGGGCCGCTCGGGGTGGCTCCAGTGTACGCGGACGACGATGGCAAGGCGGTGACCGAGCTCGATTGCGAGCGAATTGAGAGGGGGAGGGTGCACGGGCGATGGCAGTGTACGGGGAGGACTAAGCGCGCGAGAGAGAGGGGAACGAGCGGAGGGCGGAGGAAAAGATCTGGGGGTGCTGACTTGGCCGAGAGACGGGCAGGGCTTGGTCTTATCCCCACAGCTACGTGGGTTGGCCCGGGTTGGCCGTGGGCCACGGGAACAGGAAAAAAAGGGGGGGGTCTTTCTTTTGTTTCATTTTCTCTTTCTTTTATTTACTCTTTTCTGTTTATTTTACTTTCTGTTATATTAGTTTCTTTAAAATATCAAGTTAGCACCTAAATTAGCATCATCAAATTAGGTCACTCCCAAACCTAGTTTGGACCCAAAGTAAATTAGTTTAATATTTTATATTTTCAAAAGCAATTAAATTATTATTTTAGCCACTGTTTTTATTATTTTAGTGTCTTTAATTATTTTTTTAAAAATGTGGTTTCTGCACCAATATTATTTATGCTTCATTTGCTACGACTTAAACATTTTAATTTTAAAGTTTGAAAACTTTTGATGTTTGCTTTTAATTCAATTTTGAATTTGATTCGGTTTTGAACTAATGCGAGATTATCGACAGTAATCGAGGTGACGTGGCACCATTAGCGGAGGTTTACTGTAGCTTGATTATCCGGGCGTCACAAATCGGATATTAAGAAATTCCCATCTACCACATAACCACGGGCACGGCTCTCGAAAGTTTATACCCTACAGGGGTGTCCCAACTTAGCCCATCACAAGCTCTCACGGTCAACGAAGGATATTCCTTCTCCCGGAAAGACCCGATCAGTCTCGGAATCCCGGTTACAAGACATTTCGACAATGGTAAAACAAGACCAGCAAAGCCGCCCGATGTGCCGACAAATCCCGATAGGAGTCGCACGTATCTCGTTCTCAGGGCACACCGGATGGGCCAGACATCGGGTTGGCATAGACCCTGGTTGCCCAGGGGGCGCCGGACATCACCCAGTTTGGACCAACACTTAGAGGAGCACTGACCCGGTGGTTTAAAATAAAAATGACCCTTGAGTCTGCAGAATCCAAGGGAAAAAGGCTTAGGCGACAAATGTTAAAACCAAGGTTGGGCCTCGCTGGTGGAGGAGTTTTATTCAAAGTGAACTGTCAAGGGGTTCCCATAACACCCAACCGCATAAGGAACGCAAAATCAAGGAACATAACACCAGTATGACAGAAACTAGGGCGGCAAGAGTGGAACAAAACACCAGGCATAAGGCCGAGCCTTCCACCCTTTACCAAGTATATAGATGCATTAATTAAAATAAGAGATATTGTGATATCCCAACATATCCATGTTCCAACAGGGAACAAACTTCAGCTTCACCTGCAACTATCAACGCTATAAGAGGGTCTGAGCAAAATCAGTAACATAGCCAAACAATGGTTTGCTAGGAAGGTGGGTTAGAGGCTTGGCATGGCAATATGGGAGGCATGATACAACAAGTGGTAGGTAGCGCGACATAGCGGTAGAGCGATCAACTAGCAAGCAAAGATAGAAGTGATTTCGAGGGTATGGTCATCTTGCCTGAGATCCCACAAGGAAGAAGAACGAGTCCATGAAGAAGACAAACGGACGGAGTCGAATGAATCCTCACAACTCCGGATCGAAACCGAAGCTAACGAGAGAAACCAACCGGAAAGAATCAAGCAACATGGTAAACACACAAGCATAAACATGGCATGATGCACAACCAAGGATGATGCATGTCCGGTTTAAATAAGCATGGCATGGCAAAGTGCACAAACAAAACTACAAGTTAAGTGGAGCTCAACATGTAACAAGATGCATGTTGACGAAACACCACATCAATTATTTAGTTCTCTCTCGTTTATGTACCCAACAATATTAAATGTTATTAAACATGTCAAGAGGTGAAGCATAATTAAAATACACAGTTGGGCATTTTAAATGAGGCCGGAAACATTAAACAACAATTCCGGTAAATCTTTATGTGCATTAGCAATTTAATGCAACAACAATTTTAAACATTTAAATGTTGTTATCATGATGCGAATGACATAAACAAGTTTTAGGCAACTTTTGTTAAAAGTTGACAAGCATATTGTGAAGCATTTGTCATCGTGGCAGAAACGAAAGAGGTGCCACGGCGACGATAACAAAACGGTGCCACGGCAACGTTCCAGTTTCGACAACTCATTGAGACGTCGGTGCAAAAGAAAGTGTGGGCGGGAGCGTGTCAAGCACGGATGGCGGGGTGATCTCGGTTACTGGGTTCCCATGGGTCGACGACATGGCAAACAAGGAGGAACGTGCAAGGACATCTCGGACACGGTGCAAACACGAGCATCTCATACAACACACATGCATACGGTCCACGGCGTCGTCTCGGGGTTATACCTTCGAAGCGTGCATTTCCGGGGCGGTTCGAGTTCGTCGAGGGAAGTAGTCGTTTCGCGACGGTACTAGAAGTAGTGGTACTATCGGTCCTCGACGGTAGTGGTACTAGCGATCTTGGCGATGGGAGTCATTCACGTTCTTAGTCGCACAAGTTTCCATAGATGTTCGGGGTCACGTCGAGAAACTTGACGTCCACAGAGTCTTCGAGGGTCGACGGTACTTGACGTCCAAGTGGTCTCTGGGATACTTGGCACTTGTGCTACCTAGGTGTTCGGCGACTGAAGTTGTACATGGTCCACGAGTCGTCGATCGTTCGAGGTCCGACTTGCGGGTCTTGCCGACATGAAGTGGTACTTAGCGTTTTTGTGTAGCCGAACTTGAGGGGCACTGACATCATTGTACTTGGCGTCCATGGGTACTTGACAAAGATGAAACGGAACACAACAATTGTGATACATGGTGTCCAGGGGCTTCGCGGGTCATCCTGTACTTGGCATTCGGTGTTGTGGTCGTTACGGGCGCCGTATGTCGTGGTACTTGGCGATCTTGATGAATCCAAGGGTCACGGTGGAGGCCATGGTACTCCCTGATGGCATCGAGGTGGTATAGCAGCAGCAAGGGCGTCGGGAAGGTGATGGCCGTGGAGGGACTGCTCTGCCGAGGACGAAATTGGGGAAGCAGGGGAGGAGCTGGGAAGCAGCGGCTGTAGCAGGAGCTTGGGGCCATGGCTGCACGACAGGAGAGGAGGAGGGCGCGACGAAGGGACGACATGACCCGGTTGGCCGAGGAGGTCGACGGCGGGCATGCTCCAGCGGCCTTGGTCGATGGCAGTAGAGGCGCGAGGCGAGCGGCGGCTTCCTGGTGGTCGTGGACGGCGGCGTGCAGAAGGAGCGGCGCGGCTCCGGGGTAGCCGCTGAGGGCTCTGGATGGTGCAGAGGTGGAGAGGCGTGAGGTGCTTGGTGCTAGAGGGAGAGACTGAAGAGAGGCATGTCCTCGCCGGAGTCAGCAGGACACGGCGACAGGGGAGGAGCGGCACTGGATGTGCAGAAGGGAGCAGGGCGTAGCGAGCCATGGAGGCCAGCGGTGCCATGGCCGTGCGGGCAGGCGAGCTCGCGGGGCCATGGGGTGGCAGGGAGGTAGCAGCGAGGTGAGGCGCTACGGGGTGAGGGAGAGAGCGAGAGGAGGGAGGAGCGTGGGGATCGAGCGCGGGGCTCCTCCCTGGCAGCGCTGTGGGAACGAGGGAGAGAGTGAGATGGGGATCGGGACGAGCGAGGGAGATGCTAGGGTTACAGCGAGGCGCGGCTGGGCCTTAGAGATGGATGGGCCGGCCTGGGAGTCAGGCCCAAGAGGCCAGCGGGCTAGCTCTCTTTCTCTCCTCTCTTCTATTCCCTCGTATTTTCTTTAACAAAAAACAATAGAGAAAAGGGAAAGGAAGAGGGAGGTTTAGGGAAAAGAATTTGAACTCAGGGACAATTTTCTCGGACTCACAAAAATGAGTTTGACTCAAGAAAATTAGAAATGGCATGATTGAAAGATATAAATTCAAACTCATTTGAATTTAACTCAAATGGGTTAGAACTGGGACTTGGTAAAAGGAAGGTCCATAAATGCTCAGATTTTTGGTGGAGCACCGAAATATGATGAAAGAATATATGGCAAGGTTGGAGACCAAGAATTAAGATAACAAAGGCATTGGGATATTTTGCAAGTGTGTTATGGTTAATTCCAAATTAATGAAATATTTAATATAGCTCCCTAATATATTGGGAGGATATGTTATAAAGAGAATCACCATGTGAATTCCCTCGATTTAAATGGATCAGAAATCCATGCATCCCCAAGCTTAGTCTCTTTCCACTCCTTGTTCCATAATCCATCAAGTCTTTACCCAAAAGTTGAAAACTTCATAACACAAAACTCAAAGTAGAAAATCTCGTGAGCTCCGTTAGCGAAAGAAAACAAAAGACCACTTCAAGCTACTGTAATGAACTCATTCTTTATTTATATTGGTGTTAAATCTACTGTATTCCAACTTCTCTATGGTTTATAAACTATTTTACTAGCCATGGATTCATCAAAATAAGCAAACAACACACAAAAACAGAATTTGTCAAAAACAGAATAGTCTGTAGTAATCTGTAGCTAGCGCCAGGCCTGGAACCCCAAAAATTCTAAAATAAATTTCTGGACGTTAGGAATTTATCTATTAATCATCTGCAAAAATAATTAACTAAATAGCACTTTTCAAATAAAAATGGCAGCAGTTCTCGTGAGCGCTAAAGTTTCTGTTTTTTTACAGCAAGTGTAACAAGACTTTCCCCAAGTCTTCCCAACGGTTCTACTTGGCACAAACACTAACTAAACACAAAAAAACACAACCAAAACAGAGGCTACATAAATTATTTATTACTAAACAGGATCAAAAGGCAAGTTACAAAAATAAAATTGGGTTGCCTCCCAACAAGCACTATTGTTTAACGCCCCTAGCTAGGCATAACAAACAAGGATAGATCTAGGTATTGCCATCTTTGGTAGGCAATCCATAAGTGGCTCTCATAATAGATTCATAAGGTAATTTAATTTTCTTTCTAGGAAAGTGTTCCATATCTTTCCTTAATGGAAATTGGAATATAATATTTCCTTCTATCATATTAATAATTGCACCAATCGTTCTAAGGAAAGGTCTACCAAGAATAATAGGACATGAAGGATTGCAATCTATGTCAAGAACAATAAAATCTACGGGCACATAATTCCTATTTGCAACAATAATAAAATCATTAATTCTCCCATAGGTTTCTTAATAGTGGAATCCGCAAGGTGCAAGTTTAGAGAGCAATCATCAAAATCACGGAAACCTAACAAAACACACAAAGTCTTTGAAATCATGGAAATACTAGCACCCAAATCACAAAAGCATAGCATTCATGATCTTTAATTTTAATTTTAATAGTTGGTTCCCATTCATCATAGAGTTTTCTAGGGATTGGAACTTCCAATTCAAGTTTTTCCTCATAAGATTGCATCAAAGCATTAATGATATGTTTAGTAAACGCTTTATTTTGACTATAAGCGCGAGGAGAATTTAGCACGGATTGTAACAAGGAAATACAATCAATAAAAGAGCAATTTTCATAGTGAAATTCCTTGAAATCCATAATAGTGGGTTTAGCAACATCTAGGGTTTTAATTTCTTCAATCCCACTTTTATCAATTTTAGCATCAAGATCAAAAAATTCCGAATTCTTGGAACGCCTTCTAGGTAAAGGTGGATCATATTCAGTCCCATCATTATCAAGATTCATATTGCAAAACAAAGATTTAATAGGGGACACATCAATAACTTTTAGATCTTCATCTTTATTTTCATAGTAACTAGAAGAACACGCTCTTATAAAGGCATCTTTCTTAGCACGCATCCTAGCGGTTCTTTCTTTGCACTCATCAATGGAAATTCTCATGGCTTTGAGAGACTCATTGATATCATGCTTAGGTGGAATAGATCTAAGTTTCAAAGAATCAACATCAAGAGAAATTCTATCAACGTTCCTAGCCAACTCATCAATCTTAAGTAATTTTTATTCAATCAAAGCATTGAAATTCTTTTGCAAAGTAATAAATTCTTTAATATTAGATTCAAAATCAGAGGGCATCTTATTATAATTTCCATAAGAATTGTTGTAGGAATTACCATAATTATTAGAGGGATTACTAGGATAAGGCCTAGGAATAAAATTTCCTCTATACGCGTTGTTACCAAAATTGTTCCTACCAACAAAATTCACATCCATAGATTCATTATTATTCTCAATCAAAGTAGACAAGGGCATATCATTAGGATCAGAAGAAACACTCTTACTAGCAAATAATTTCATAAGTTCATCCATCTTTCCACTCAAAACATTAATTTCTTCTATCGCATGCACCTTTTTATTAGTAGATCTTTCAGTATGTCATTGAGAATAATTAACCATAATATTATCTAGGAGTTTAGTAGCTTCTCCTAAAGTGATTTCCATAAAAGTGCCTCCCGCAGCCGAGTCTAAAAGATTTCTAGAAGCAAAATTCAATCCGGCATAAATTTTTTGTATAATCATCCACAAATTTAAACCATGAGTAGGGCAATTACGTATCATTAGTTTCATTCTCTCCCAAGCTTGTGCAACATGTTCATGATCAAGTTGCTTAAAATTCATAATATCGTTTCTAAGAGAGATGATCTTAGCGGGAGGAAAGTACTTAAAGATAAAAGCATCTTTGCACTTGTTCCATGAATCAATACTATTTTTAGGCAAAGACGAAAACCAAGCTTTAGCACGATCTAAGAGAAAAAGGGAATAGCTTCAATTTAACAATATCATTATCCACATCTTTCTTCTTTTGCATATCACATAAATCAACGAAGCTATTTAGATGGGTAGCGGCATCTTCACTAGAAAGGCCGGAAAAGGATCTTTCATGACAAGATTTAGCAAAGCAGTATTAATTTCACAAGATTCAGCATCGGTAAGAGGAGCAATCGGAGTGCTAATAAAATCATTATTGTTGGTATTTGCGAAGTCACACAATTTAGTGTTATCTTGAGCCATCGTGACAAGCAAGCAAACTAACACACAAGCAAACAAAAAGCAAGCGGGCAAAAAGAGGCAAACAGAGAAAGAGAGGGAGGATAGAGAGAGGGCGAATAAAATGGCAAGGGTGAAGTGGGGGAGAGGAAAACGAGAGGCAAATGGCAAATAATGTAATGTGGGAGATAAGGGTATGTGATGGGTACTTGGTATATTGACTTTTGCGTAGACCTCCCCGGCAACGGCGCCAGTAATCCTTCTTGCTACCTCTTGAGCACTACGTTGGTTTTCCCCGAAGAGGAAGGGATGATGCAGCAAAGTAGCGTAAGTATTTCCCTCAGTTTTTGGGAACCAAGGTATCAATCCAGTAGGAGGCTATGCGCCAGTCCCTCGTACCTGCACAAAACAAATAAATCCTCGCGACCAACGCGATAAGGGGTTGTCAATCCCTACACGGCCACTTACGAGAGTGAGATCTGATAAATATGATAAGATAATATTTTTGGTATTTTTATGATAAAGATGCAAAGTAAAATAAAAGCAAAGTAAAAGCAAAGGAAATAACTAACTATTGGGAGATTAATATGATGAAGATAGACCCGGGGGCCATAGGTTTCACTAGTGGCTTCTCTCGAGAGCATAAGTATTCTACGGTGGGTGAACAAATTACTGTTGAGCAATTGACAGAATTGAGCATAGTTATGAGAATATCTAGGTATGATCATGTATATAGGCATCACGTCTGAGACAAGTAGACTGACTCCTGCCTGCATCTACTACTATTACTCCACTCATCGACCGCTATCCAGCATGCATCTAGAGTATTAAGTTAATGAAAACAGAGTAATGCCTTAAGCAAGATGACATGATGTAGAGGGATAAACTCATGCAATATGATGAAAACCCCATCTTGTTATCCTCGATGGCAACAATACAATACGTGCCTTGCTGCCCCTACTATCACTGGGAAAGGACACCGCAAGATTGAACTCAAAGCTAAGCACTTCTCCCATTGCAAGAAAGATCAATCTAGTAGGCCAAACCAAACTGATAATTTGAAGAGACTTGCAAAGATAACCAATCATACATAAAAGAATTCAGAGAAGATTCAAATATTGTTCATAGATAGACTTGATCATAAACCCACGATTCATCAGTCTCAACAACACACACCGCAAAAAGAAGATTACGGCGAATAGTTCTCCACAAGAGAGGGGGAGAACATTGTATTGAGATCAAAAAAGAGAGAAGAGGCCATCTAGCTACTAACTATGGACCCGTAGGTCTGAGGTGAACTACTCACACTTCATCGGAGGGGCTATGGTGTTGATGTAGAAGCCCTCCGTGATCGATGCCCCCTCCGGCGGAGCTCCGGAACAGGCCCCAAGATGAGATCTCGTGGATACAGAAAGTTACAGGGGTGGAATTAGGGTTTTGGCTCCGTATCTGATCGTTTTGTCGTAGCCTCCTCTTTTGTGTCTTGACGTAGGGTCCAAGTCTCCTGGGTCTTGTTCGTTGAGAAAATCACGTTCCCAAAGGTTTCATTCCGTTTGGACTCCGTTTGATATTTCTTTTCTTCGAAACCCTAAAACAGGCAAAAAACAGCAATTCTGGGTTGGGCCTCCGGTTAATAGGTTAATCCCAAAAAAAATATGAAAGTGGATAATAAAGCCAATAATGTCCAAAACAGTAGATAATATAGCATGGAGCAATCAAAAATTATAGATATGTTGGAGACGTATCAGAGGACGGGTCGTTGGCTCCTTCAAGCAGAAGTATTCTCGCAGGGTGGCGCACGGCGCGTACGCCGAGTACCTGGAGAAGCTTCAGTATCGTGCCGGCCTATGAGATGAGATGTTGGATGGATGGAAACTATATATGTACGCTTGAGTGTGCTTAATACTGTTGAACTATGTACTACTTATGGTTGAACTATGCTCATCTACGTGTACGCTTATTATCTATGTCTGAGTATGTTAAATATTTCGCCAAATTTTGATAAAAATTACAATGAGGGACCAATAAACCAGGACGAAGGTAGTACGTCAATCACACACGGTTTCCAAAATTGGAACCGTGTGCAATGACTTCCATTTTGCCTGCCGCGTCAATCACACACGGTTCGCTCTAGCAAACCGTCACCCCCAAAATTCTTTGTGGGACAGAAAACCCTCACCACCCAATTCAAAAAAGAAAAAAGAAAACCCTCATCATCCCCACGTCACAAAAACCCTCACCC